>NC_134358.1:547945596-548065596 GCF_048569485.1 Anomaloglossus baeobatrachus | reverse complement strand
TACATTTTCCAGCACTGTATGCAGTATGGTGTCATTCAAAAGTACAACTAGATATATATATATATATATATATATATATATATATACACACATATATATATATATATATATATATATATATATATATATATATATACTAGCTGTAGTACCCGGGCGTTGCCCGGAATAGTAACTGTCTCTCTGTCCCTCTCCCAGTCTCTGTCTGTGTGTCGCTGTCTGTCTCTCTGTCTGTCTCTTTCCTTGTCTGTTTGTGTCTATGTCTCTGTCTGACTATTTCTATCTGTATCAGTCTATCAGTCTCCATCTCTGTGTCTCTCTGTCTCTCTCTATCTCTGTGTCTGTCTCTATGTGTGTGTCTGTCTGTCTCTTTCCCCATCTGTCTCTTTTCTGTCTGTCTTGATCTGTCTCTTTCCAGGTCTGTCTCTTTCCCTGTCTGTCTCTTTCCCCGTCTGTCTCTTTCCAGAGCTGTTTCTTTCCAGGTCTGTCTCTTTCCAGGTCTGTCTCTTTGCCCGTCTGTCTCTTTGCCCGTTTGTCTCTTTGTCCGTCTGTCTCTTTGCCCGTCTCTCTCTTTCCAGGGCTGTCTGTTTCCAGGTCTGTCTCTTTCTCCGTCTGTCTCTTTCCCCGTCTGTCTCTTTCCAGGGCTCCCTCTTTCCAGGGCTGTCTCTTTGCTCTGCTGACTCTTTCCAGGACCGTCTCTTTTCAGGGCTGTCTCTTTCCCCGTCTGTCTCTTTCCAGGTCTGTCTCTTTCCAGGTCTGTCTCTTTCCCGGTCTGTCTCTTTCCCCATCTGTCTCTTTCCCCGGCTGTCTCTTTCCCCGGCTGTCTCTTTCCAGTGCTGTCTTTTCCCCGGCTGGTTCCTATAGCAACCACTGACATATATATATATATATATATATATATATATATACAGTACAGACCAAATGTTTGGACACACCTTCTCATTCAAAGAGTTTTCTTTATTTTCAGGACTCTGAAAATTGTAGATTCACATTGAAGACATCAAAACTATGAATTAACACATGTGGAATGAAATACTTAGAAAAGTGTGAAACAACTGAAAAATTGTCTTATATTCTAGGTTCTTCAAAGTAGCCACCTTTTGCTTTGATCACTGCTTTGCACACTCTTGGCATTCTCTTGATGAGCTTCAAGAGGTAGTCACCGGAAATGGTTTTCCAACAGTCTTGAAGGAGTTCCCAGAAATGCTTAGCACTTGTTGGCCCTTTTACCTTCACTCTGCGGTCCAGCTCACCCCAAACCATCTCGATTGGGTTCAGGTCTGGTGACTAAGGAGGCCAGGTCATCTGGTGTAGCACCCCATCACTCTCCTTCTTAGTCAAATTGCCCTTACACAGCCTGGAGGTGTGTTTTGGGTCATTGTCCTGTTGAAAAATAAATGATAGTCCAACTAAACGCAAACCGGATGGAATAGTACACCGCTGCAAGATACTGTGGTAGCCATGCTGGTTCAGTATGCCTTGAATTTTGAATAAATCCCCAACAGTGTCACCAGCAAAGCACCCCCACACCATCACACCTCCTCCGCCATGCTTCACGGTGGGGACCAGCCATGTAGAGTCCATCCGTTCACCTTTTCTACAAAGCCATGGTGGCTGGATCCAACGATCTCAAATTTGGACTCATCAGACCAAAGCACAGATTTCCACTGGTCTAATTAATGTCCATTAACCCAAACAAGTATCTTCTGCTTGTTGCCTGTCCTTAGCAGTGCTTTTGGTCTGTACTGTGCACATATATATATATATATATATATATATATATATATATAAATAAATAAATAAATAAATAAATATATATATATATATATATATTTAAATATTTAAAAACTAATTTTCCAAACAAATAAGCCCTCATATGTCTATGTGGATAAGGAAATCTAAAAAAGTTATGGCTTTCGGGAGAAGGGGAGGAAAAAACAAAAACACAAGAAAGGAAATTGGTTGGATGCGACTGTGATTTGCTTGCAAATGATCAGTGTAACTTGAACAGTTTGTTTTGGTTTTTATTTGGTCGAAAAACGGACACATAATATAATCCAGGAGGACCCCGATAATAATCAATGTTGCCTGTGATTTGGTTCTGACCTATCAGCAATAGGAGCTAAATCTCAAAAACAGTTGCTAGTCACAATAGATTTATTAAACCATTTTAGTTTCCCATAGCAACCAATCACAGCACGGCTTGCATGCTCTACGGTGCCCTTGACAGATGAAAGCTGCACTATGATTGGTTACTAAAGGATCTGTAGACTAGCCAACAGTATTGAACAAAGCTTTATTCAACGAAGTACTGGCGGAAATGCTAGAAAAATGACGTCACCGTCCTCAGCTGGCGCGGTAATATTGCACAGTCGTCGCGTAGAAACGACGTAATCTCTCCTGGCTGCCAGGAGTTAGCGTTCTCTGATCGGCGTGGCGCCTAGAAATGATGTCATCGTTTGCTCCCAGAGGTCTGTGCGCTCGTAAGTAGTCGTGTTTTACTGCTAAGTTGCAGGCTGCTGTGTGATGGGAGGGGGCGAGAACCCGGCTGCCGTTATCTTACACCGGACACCCGAGCAGTAGAGGCAGGGGGAGGAGTGTGACGCCAGCTGTGAGGATTCTACTCGCTTTTATATGGGGGAGGTTATATCTAGTTTCTAGTGGAAGAAGCTGCAGTTCCCCAGGAGCTGTATTCATACTGCAGCCATACAAATCAGTCATTGTCTGCTGAAAATAGTGTTCTATGTATCCTTCATTTTCTGAAACTACAAGCATGTGCTGCCACCCTGTGTTATCAGGCCATGCTGGGACTTGTAGTGCTCCTGCAGCTTCTAACCACCAGAATAACTGGTACTAACAGCTGGGATCAGCCCCAGTCTGGGGAATAACTGTAAATTGTCCACATGTAGGGGCACTCCCCATTAATGACCACTGATCCTGACAATTAAAGACTCTCCCGCCAAACCTAGACCTGTGTAAGTGTCAGTGTAACAATATTCTCTCCAACCAGTGTCCAGCTCCATTGCGCTCTTCTTCTGTGTCACGTGACTAGTTTGGAGTTTCTGGATCACACTGGAGGTCTGTGCTTCAGCCGAAAGTCGTTTTTACTATGGAAGTCTATGGAGCCTCGTTTCTGACATTCCATAGGCTGACACTGTAAAATTGACTTCCAGCTCACCTCCTCCTCCTCTTGTACAATGACTGATAACACTTCTATATAAAGTAGATAACACAGGAGTCACCACTTATATGTGATGTCACAGCTCACCACCTCCTCCTGTACAATAACTGATAATACCTCTATACACAGTAGATAACACAGGATTCATCACTCACAATAGGTGATGTCACAGCTTACCTCCTCCTTCTGAACAATGACTGACAACAACTCTATATGCAGTAGATAACACAGGATCCATTATTCACAATAGGTGATATCACAGCTCACCTCCTCCTCCTGAACAATAACTGATAACACCTCTATATACAGTAGATAACACAGGATCCATTATTCACAACAATAGGTGATATCACAGCTCACCTCCTTTCTCCTGAACAATGACTGATAACACCTCTATATACAGTAGATAACACAGGATCCATTATTCACAATAGGTGATATCACAGCGTACCTCCTCCCTCTCCTGTAAAATGACTGATAACACCTCTATATACAGTAGATAACACAGGATTCACCATTCACAATAGGTGATGTCACAGCTCACCTCCTACTGTACAAGTACTGATAACACTTCTGTATACAGTAGATAAGACAGGATCCACCATTCACAATAGGCGATATCACAGCTCACCTACGTCCCCTTCTTTCACTTCCCCATTTTTTTTTTTTAATTCCTAGTCTGGAGCCGTCTCTATATGTTTATTCTTGACGTTCTTCATATGAATATTAAGTTTATTCTTTGTTTTTTAATTTTACATCCAGGCACAGGAATCTCCTTGGGAGCCGCAGTTCTCAGCAGGAAAATTGTTTTTCCAAAAGATGACCTCCATGGATGATATAAAGATTTACATGACTAACAGGATTTTAAGCCTCACCCTGGAGATTATTTTCCTCCTCACGGGAGAGGTGAGTAATACTGCCTCATTCCCTACAGCAGTGGTCTCCATCTGTGGTAAAACTACAACTACCAGCATGCCCTGTGATCTGCAAGATGGAGAACAATGCCTTATAGTAAAATATATTTTTCCCTCACCCTATGACGGCACCACGAGAGAGGATTCGCCCATCCAGGACAGGAAACCTTCAGGTTAAAAAGGGGCGGTCCTCTCACCGCTTCACGAAATGTTTCCATTGCTCAAATTTGTAAAGCTGCTACATGGTCCTCGACCTTTTATAAGCATTATAGGTTGGATCTTTCCTTCTCCGACCTCACCTCTGGGAGGCGTGTTCTACAGGCTGTGGTCCCTCCCTAATTTTTCTTTTCGCTGTAATTCTCTCGTTGTGCCGTCATAGGGTGAGGGAAAAATACGTAATTACTTACCGGTAATGTGTTTTTTCCAAACCCATGACGGCACCCTTATATTCCCACCCTGCACTGGGGATTGTTGGTTGGTTCACCTTCCTTTCTTCCTTCTTCCACAATTTTCTTTGTCGCTCCTAATTGGGAGACCCAGACAATTGGGTGTATAGCTACTGCCTCCGGAGGCCACACAAAGCACTACACTTAAAAGTGTAAAGCCCCTCCCCTTCTGCCTATACACCCCCCGTGGGATCACGGGCTCCTCAGTTTTCATGCTTTGTGCGAAGGAGGTCAGACATCCACGCATAGCTCCACTGTTTAGTCAGCAGCAGCTGCTGACTATGTCGGATGGAAGAAAAGAGGGCCCATATAGGGCCCCCAGCATGCTCCCTTCTCACCCCACTTTTGTCGGCGGTGTTTGTTAAGGTTGAGGTACCCATTGCGGGTACGGAGGCTGGAGCCCACATGCTGTTTCCTTCCCCATCCCCCTTAGGGCTCTGGGTGAAGTGGGATTTTACCGGTCTCCAGGCACTGAGACCGTGCTCCATCCACAGCCCCTGGGGATTCTGCTGGATATGGAGCTGAGTATCGTCAGGGACAGGGCCCTGCTACGTCAAGGTACTCTGTGTCCCCGTACAGACCGCGCGCAGACACACTGCAGCATTGCTGGGTGTGTTAGTGCGCCGGGGACAACAGCGCTGCGCGCTTGTGCCATTACTAGCTACAGCTCTGCTGAGTGAGTCAATGTATTGGGAACTGCCGCGCCGGCCGCTGCTGTCAGTTCACGCTGCGGCACGGCTGGGACTTGTGGTGCGCCGGGGACTTCCGCGCTGGCCGTGCATATATGACGGCCGCGCTTATTACTCGAGTCCCCGGCTTTTGCGGCCTAGTTTCGTGTCGTTCCCGCCCCCAGGCCTGCCAGTCAGGGGAAGGGCGGGACGCTGTACAGAATGTCAGCACAGAGGGCTGGAGTCTACTTTACATACTCCAGCCCTCACACTGGGCACAGTGGGACGCCAGTTTCCCGCACTTTGTCTGAGGCACGCCCACGGTCCGCCCCTCTTCACAGAACGCCGGCAGCCATTCCTGTGTGCAGTCTGAGCTGGAGAGGGGAGACAAGTTCTGGGAGACCCAGACACGGGATTCTGGCGACCACACACCCGCGTTTGAGCGGGCGGTAAGCGGCACCTCGGGTGCTGACCCCACTAGTGCCGAAGTGTACATTTGTATTTTTATGCTTGTACGCTATACATTGCACTGTACGGTCGCTGGTGTTTTTGGCTATATACCCTCCTAGATTGCTCAGAGGAGACAACAGCATGTCATCCGCAAAAAGCAAGGGTGCCAAGGCACAGGCTTTCTATGCTGCTTGTACCGCATGTGAGGCTACTCTACCGGCAGGTTCCACTGACCCCCATTGTGTGCAGTGCTCGGCCCCTGTGGCACTTGCTCTGCCGGGGCCTCTGCTAGAGGTGACCCAGGCAGAACCTCCTGTAAATACTGTCCAGGTGACGGGGACGGAGTTTGCAGTTTTTGCTGATAGATTGTCTGTGACTATGACTAAAATTCTAGAAACTTTGCAGTCTAGACCAGTAACTCAGACCATGGGCACTGTTGAATCATTGCTCCCTGGTCCCCCTCAGTTGGAACAGCTCCGGGCTCCGGGGGTGTCCCATGCATCCCAGGGTGAAGGCTCTGACACGGACGACAGTCCCAGACAGCCTAAGCGAGCTCGCTATGAGCGGCCCTCGACTTCATCACACTGGTCAGGGTCCCAGCAGGAGGACTCTCTGTGTGATGAGGCGGAGGTAGCTGATCAGGATTCTGATCCTGAGACCGCTCTCAATCTGGATACTCCTGATGGTGACGCCATAGTGAATGATCTTATAGCGTCCATCAATAGAATGTTGGATATTTCTCCCCCAGCTCCTCCGGTGGAGGAGTCAGCTTCACAGCAGGAGAAATTCCATTTCAGGTATCCCAAGCGTAAATTAAGTACTTTTCTGGACCACTCTGACTTTAGAGAGGCAGTCCAGAAACACCACGCTTATCCAGATAAACGTTTCTCCAAACGGCTTAAGGATACACGTTATCCCTTTCCCCCTGACGTGGTCAAGGGCTGGACCCAGTGTCCCAAGGTGGATCCTCCAATCTCCAGGCTTGCGGCTAGATCCATAGTTGCAGTGGAAGATGGGGCTTCACTTAAAGATGCCACTGACAGACAGATGGAGCTCTGGTTGAAATCCATCTATGAAGCTATCGGCGCGTCGTTTGCTCCAGCATTCGCAGCCGTATGGGCACTCCAAGCTATTTCAGCTGGTCTTACACAGATTGACACGGTCACACGTACATCTGTTCCGCAGGTGGCATCCTTAACCTCTCAAATGTCTGCATTTGCGTCTTACGCGATTAATGCTGTCCTGGACTCTACGAGCCGTACGGCAGTGGCGTCCGCCAACTCCGTGGTTTTACGCAGAGCCTTGTGGTTAAGGGAATGGAAGGCAGATTCTGCTTCCAAAAAGTGCTTAACCAGTTTGCCATTTTCTGGTGACCGACTGTTTGGTGAGAGCGTTTGGATGAAATCATTAAACAGTCCAAGGGTAAGGATTCATCCTTACCTCAGCCCAGACAAAACAAACCCCAACAGAGGAGGGGACAGTCGGGGTTTCGGTCCTTTCGAGGCTCGGGCAGGTCCCAATTCTCCTCGTCCAAAAGGACTCAAAAGGATCAGAGGAGCTCAGATTCTTGGCGGGCTCAGTCACGCCCAAAAAAGACAGCCGGAAGACCCGCTACCAAGGCGGCTTCCTCATGACTTTCGGCCTCCTCTCTCCGCATCCTCGGTCGGTGGCAGGCTCTCCCGCTTTGGCGACATTTGGCTGCCACAGGTCAAAGACCGTTGGGTGAGAGACATTCTGTCTCACGGGTACAGGATAGAGTTCAGTTCTCGTCCTCCAACTCGATTCTTCAGAACTTCTCCACCTCCCGACCGAGCCGATGCTCTTCTGCAAGCGGTGTGCACTCTAAAGGCAGAAGGAGTGGTGACCCCTGTTCCTCTTCAGGAGCAAGGTCACGGTTTTTACTCCAATTTGTTTGTGGTGCCAAAAAAGGACGGGTCTTTCCGTCCCGTTCTGGATCTAAAACTGCTCAACAAGCACGTGAAAACCAGGAGGTTCCGGATGGAATCCCTCCGCTCCGTCATCGCCTCAATGTCTCAAGGAGATTTCCTAGCATCAATAGACATCAAGGATGCTTATCTCCACGTGCCGATTGCTCCAGAGCACCAGCGTTTTCTACGCTTCGTTATAGGAGACGAACACCTTCAGTTCGTAGCTCTGCCTTTCGGGCTGGCGACAGCCCCACGGGTCTTCACCAAGGTCATGGCAGCAGTAGTAGCAGTCCTGCACTCTCAAGGTCACTCTGTGATCCCGTATTTGGACGATCTACTTGTCAAGGCACCCTCTCAAGAGGCATGCCAACACAGCCTGAACGTTGCGCTGGAGACTCTCCAGAGTTTCGGGTGGATCATCAACTTTTCAAAGTCAAATCTGACCCCGACCCAATCGCTAACATACCTTGGCATGGAGTTTCATACTCTCTCAGCGATAGTGAAGCTTCCGCTGGACAAACAGCGTTCACTACAGACAGGGGTGCAATCTCTCCTTCAAGGCCAGTCACACCCCTTGAGACGCCTCATGCACTTCCTAGGAAAGATGGTAGCAACAATGGAGGCAGTTCCTTTCGCGCAGTTTCATCTGCGTCCACTACAATGGGACATTCTCCGCCAATGGGACGGGAAGTCGACGTCCCTCGACAGGAACGTCTCCCTTTCTCAGGCGGCCAACGAATCTCTTCGGTGGTGGCTTCTTCCCACCTCATTGTCAAAAGGAAAGTCCTTTCTACCCCCATCCTGGGCGGTGGTTACGACAGACGCGAGTCTTTCAGGGTGGGGAGCAGTTTTTCTCCACCACAGGGCTCAAGGTACGTGGACTCAGCAAGAGTCCACCCTTCAGATCAATGTTCTGGAAATCAGAGCAGTGTATCTTGCCCTACAAGCCTTCCAGCAGTGGCTGGAAGGCAAGCAGATCCGAATTCAGTCGGACAACTCCACAGCGGTGGCATACATCAACCACCAAGGAGGAACACGCAGTCGGCAAGCCTTCTGGGAAGTCCGGCGGATTCTGACGTGGGTGGAAGACATGGCATCCACCATATCCGCAGTTCACATCCCAGGCGTGGAAAACTGGGAAGCAGACTTCCTCAGTCGCCAGGGTATGGACGCAGGGGAATGGTCTCTTCACCCGGACGTGTTTCAGGAGATCTGTCGCCGCTGGGGGAGGCCGGACGTCGACCTAATGGCGTCCCGGCACAACAACAAGGTCCCGGCTTTCATGGCACGGTCTCACGATCACCGAGCTCTGGCGGCGGACGCCTTAGTTCAAGATTGGTCGCAGTTCCGGCTACCTTATGTGTTCCCACCTCTGGCACTGTTGCCCAGAGTGCTGCGCAAGATCAGGTCCGACTGCCGCCGCGCCATCCTCGTCGCTCCAGACTGGCCGAGGAGGTCGTGGTACCCGGATCTGTGGCACCTCACGGTAGGCCAACCGTGGGCACTACCAGACCGACCAGACTTGTTGTCCCAAGGGCCGTTTTTCCATCGGAATTCTGCGGCCCTGAACCTGACTGTGTGGCCATTGAGTCCTGGATCCTAGCGTCTTCAGGATTATCTCAAGAGGTCATTGCCACCATGAGACAGGCTAGAAAACCATCCTCCGCCAAGATCTACCACAGGACGTGGAAGATATTCTTATCTTGGTGCTCTGCTCAGGGAGTTTCTCCCTGGCCATTTGCATTGCCTACTCTTCTTTCCTTCCTGCAATCCGGTTTGGAAAAAGGTTTGTCGCTAGGCTCCCTTAAAGGACAAGTCTCAGCGCTATCTGTATTTTTTCAGAAACGCCTAGCACGACTTCCTCAGGTACGCACGTTCCTGCAAGGGGTTTGTCATATCATCCCTCCTTACAAGCGGCCGTTAGAGCCCTGGGATCTGAACAGGGTTCTAATTGCTCTCCAGAAGCCGCCTTTCGAGCCTATGAGGGATGTTTCCCTTTCTCGCCTTTCACAGAAAGTGGCCTTTCTAGTAGCGGTCACGTCTCTTCGGAGAGTGTCCGAGCTAGCAGCGCTGTCATGCAAATCTCCCTTCCTGGTGTTTCACCAGGACAAGGTGGTTCTGCGCCCGATTCCGGAGTTTCTCCCTAAGGTGGTATCCCCCTTTCATCTCAATCAGGATATCGTCTTACCTTCTTTGTGTCCTCATCCAGTTCATCAATGTGAAAAGGATTTGCATTTGTTGGATCTGGTGAGAGCACTCAGAATCTACATTTCCCGCACGGCGCCTCTGCGCCGCTCGGATGCACTCTTTGTCCTTGTCGCTGGTCAGCGTAAAGGGTCGCAAGCTTCCAAATCCACCCTGGCTCGGTGGATCAAGGAACCAATTCTTGAAGCCTACCGTTCTGCTGGGATTCCGGTTCCCTCAGGGCTGAAGGCCCATTCTACCAGAGACGTGGGTGCATCCTGGGCATTACGGCACCAGGCTACGGCTCAGCAGGTGTGCCAGGCGGCTACCTGGTCGAGTCTGCACACTTTTACCAAGCATTATCAGGTGCATACCTACGCTTCGGCGGACGCCAGCCTAGGTAGACAAGTCCTTCAGGCGGCGGTTGCCCACCTGTAGGAAAGGGCTGTTTTTACGGCCCTATCACGAGGTGTTATTTTACCCACCCAGGGACTGCTTTTGGACGTCCCAATTGTCTGGGTCTCCCAATTAGGAGCGACAAAGAAGAAGGGAATTTTGTTTACTTACCGTAAATTCCTTTTCTTCTAGCTCCAATTGGGAGACCCAGCACCCGCCCTGTTTTCTTAGGGATTTTTGTTTTTTCGGGTACACATGTTGTTCATGTTGAATGGTTTCAGTTCTCCGATGTTTCTTCGGATCGAATTTGTTTTTAAACCAGTTATTGGCTTTCCTCCTTCTTGCTCTTGCACTAAAACTGAGGAGCCCGTGATCCCACGGGGGGTGTATAGGCAGAAGGGGAGGGGCTTTACACTTTTAAGTGTAGTGCTTTGTGTGGCCTCCGGAGGCAGTAGCTATACACCCAATTGTCTGGGTCTCCCAATTGGAGCTAGAAGAAAAAGAATTTACGGTAAGTAAACAAAATTCCCTTCTTTCTGGTGGTGGCCTTATACTAACCTCTTGTTTTTTTCGGAGGTCCTCTCATGCTCTGTAATTAAACTGAAGCGGCGAGAGGACCGCCCCTTTTTAACCTGAAGGTTTCCTGTCCTGGATGGGCGGATCCTCTCTCGTGGTGCCGTCATGGGTTCAGAAAAAACACATTACCGGTAAGTAATTACGTATTTCTTTATCGTTCCTTTGGGAGACCCAGACCATGGGTGTTTAGCTTCTGCCTCCGGAGGACACACAAAGTACTACACTTAAAAGTGTAGCTCCTCCCCCTGAGCTTATACACCCCCTTGTGAGTAGACCCAGCCAGTTTATCGCTTTGTGTTCAGGAGGCATACATCCACACATGCATTCTCATATGATTTGTTTGATTTTTGGAAAGAGTTTGAAGAAAAGCGGGTCCACGTCTGGACTCCCGGCATGTCCCTTCTCACCCCCACTGTGTCGGCGGTGTTGTTAAGGTTGATTTCCAAGGCTGGAGCCTTACATGCCGCGCTCCTTCACCATCCCTCCTGGGCTCTGGCTTGAAGTGGGAGCCAGCACGGTCTCCATGCTTGGCAGGAGGCCGGTCTCCATCCACAGCCCTTCAGGACCCTGCTGGACCGGAGCACTCATCCTCAGGGGCCTGGCCCTGCGTCTCAGCAAGCTAAGTACCTGAGACGTTTATTTATGGGGGTCCCTGTGCCTTATTGTTTGGGGAGAGTGTGTTTTCTGTGTTTACTGACATTTCCGGCGGGTTCTCTAGCTGTCGCACGAGAACCGCGCCGATGGTGCCTGCTCATCGGCCTCGCCGCTCTAATTTAGGCCCCGGCTTCGCCGGAGGCCTAGTTTCTATTCACTGCCCTCGCTTGTCATTCATGCAGAGGGACAGGCTTAGCTCCGCCCGGCGGCCGTTCTCACAGGGGAGGGACACTCCCCACTGCTGTGCGTGTCTCCTCCCCTGTAGGTTTCTATGGCCCTCCAGATCCCGCTCTTCATGCAAGTCCCGCCCCCTCTCCTCGCTCCGGCGGCCATTTCCTCAGAGATTCACTCAGCGCTGGTCTGCGCTCTGCATCCCTGCTGGATGCTGTGTTTGGAGGTCCGGGCTTTGGGATCTGGAGGGCACACAACACTGCTCCAGCGGTCTGGTAAGCCACAACCTCTGGTTGTGGACCTCTGTATATTTTCCCTGGGGTTCATTCTGGCAGAGCCCCCACTCCAGCAGCATGTCTCACACGAGGAGCAAGGCTCCAAAGCTTTATTCAGTATGCACTGCATGTAAGCTCCTGCTGCCTGAACCGAGCACCTATCCACATTGTGATCTCTGCTCTAACTTGGCGGTGCCACAGCCTGGAGTCTCTCCCCCAGTGGTCTCTCAGGCTGCTCCTGCTCCTGTGGCTGAACCCCCGGCTTGGGTAGAATCCTTTTCTAGGTCCATATCCCAGTCCTTACTGAGTCCATGGGACTTTTGTCCAGGACTTTGCTGACTATGCATCAGCCCCCTTCACAGGGTGCCTCCGCTGCTAGGGCTCTCTCAGGACCGGAGCTCTCAGAGGATTCATCATCAGGGCCCAGACCCCGTCCTCCTAAGAGGAGGCGCAGGGTTTCCTCTCCCTCCTCCTCCCGTGGCTCTGATTCCAGAGCTGACTCGCAGGATGAGGAGGATGCCTTTACAGGGGGCTCGGAGGCTAACTCCATGTACCCCATTGATCTGTCCGAAACTGACTCAGATCTTAGTGACTTGATTGCTTCCATTAATTCTGTACTGGATCTCAATCCGCCAGTATCAGAGGAACAACCCTCTCTGGCAGAAAAGCACCAGTTTACCTCGCCTAAGAAAGCAAAGAGTGTGTTCTTTAACCACTCCAGTTTTCAGGCCGCTGTGACCAAGCCCAGGGCATGTCCTGACAAACGCTTCCCAAAGCGTGGTTCTGATGTCCGTTTTCCCTTTCCACTTGAGGTGGTCAAGGAGTGGGCTCATTCCCCAAAGGTAGACCCCCCCCGGTGTCTAGGCTCTCAGCCCGGACCGTTGTGTCGGTGGCTGATGGCACCTCCCTTAAGGATTCCACTGACCGCCAGATTGACCTTCTGGCCAAATCCGTGTATGAAGCGGCGGGGGCCGCGTTTTCTCCGACTTTTGCAGCAGTGTGGGCTCTCAAAGCCATCTCTGCTTCTCTAGAGGAGTTGCATTCCCTCGCCAGGGAATCCATGCCCGAAATGGTTGCCTTAAGTTCCCAAGCTTCAGCTTTTTCATCCTATGCTATGTCTGCCATACTGGAAGCTTCTCACCGCACTGCGGTGGCTTCAGCTAATTCCCTCGCTATCCGCAGAATCTTGTGGCTTCGAGAGTGGAAGGCAGATGCTTCTTCAAAGAAGTACCTTGCTGGGCTCCCTTTTGCTGGGTCCCGGCTGTTCGGAGAACAGCTGGATGAAATTATTAAGGAAGCTACTGGCGGGAAGAGTACTTCTATGCCACAAACCAAAACCAGGAAACCTGTCCAGGGTAGGAATCAGTCGAGGTTTCGTTCCTTTCGTTCCTCCAACTGGTCGTCCTCTAAGCCCTCGGCCTCGTCCATTAACTCAGCCAAGGACCAGAAATCCAACTGGCGCCCAAAAGCGCGTCCACAAAAGACTAAGGCAGCCTCCTCGTGACTATCTGTCCGCGCCAGCAACGTCCTTAGTCAGTGGCAGGCTCTCCCACTTTGGCGACGCGTGGTTTCAACACGTCTCCGATCAGTGGGTGAGGGATATCATCTCCCACGGCTACAGGATAGAATTCTCTTCCAGCCCGCCAAACAGATTTTTTTCTCTCAACTCCCCCCTGCTCCAAGGCCGCCGCCTTCTCACAGGACGTGGCATCCTTGCAGGCCAACGGAGTAATTGTACCGGTTCCCGCCCGGGAACGGTTCAGAGGTTTCTACTCAAATCTCTTCCTAGTTCCCAAAAAGGACGGTACCTTCCGGCCCATCCTGGATCTCAAGCTTCTCAACAAGCATGTTCAGGTGCGGCACTTTCGCATGGAGTCTCTGAGATCAGTCATTGCCTCAATGACCCAAGGGGATTTCCTGGCGTCCACCGACATCAGAGATGCCTATCTGCATGTGCCAATTGCAGTTTCACACCAGCGTTGGCTACGTTTTGCAATCGGAGAGGAACATTTCCAATTTGTGGCTCTCCCCTTCAGGTTAGCCACGGCCCCTCGGGTATTCACCAAGGTCATGGCAGCAGTGATTGCGGTTCTGCACCTCCAGGGGTTGGCAGTGATTCCTTACCTGGACGACCTTCTAGTCAAGGCTTCATCCAGTGCAGACTGTCAGCGGAGTGTCTCGCTCACTCTTGCCACTCTAGCCCAATTCGGGTGGCTGGTCAATCTGCCCAAATCCACTCTGATTCCGACCCAGAGTCTCACGTACCTAGGGATGCAGTTCGAGACTTTGCCAGCACTTGTGAAGTTGCCCTTAGTCAAACAGCAGTCCCTCCAACTGGCGATGCGCTCTCTGCTGAGGCCCCGCCGTTATACCCTCAGGCGTCTGATGCAGGTGCTGGGTCAGATGGTGGCGTCCATGGAGGCTGTTCCCTTTGCCCAGTTCCATCTGCTTTCCCTGCAGCTGGACATTCTCCGCTGTTGGGACAAGCGGCCTTCCTCCTTACACAGGTTAGTGGCTCTGTCGCCACAAACCAGGAGCTCTCTTCAGTGGTGGCTTCGGCCTCTCTCCCTGTCCCAGGGACGCTCCTTCCTGGCTCCGTCCTGGGTGATTCTCACCACGGATGCCAGTCTATCCGGCTGGGGAGCGGTATGTCTCCACCACAGAGCGCAGGGCACTTGGACTCCGTCCGAGTCAGCCCTTCCAATCAATGTGCTGGAGACCAGAGCTGTGGTTCTAGCTCTCCTAGCTTTTCACCACCTGTTGGCGGGCAGGCACATTCGAGTCCAGTCAGACAACGCGACAGCGGTTGCCTACATCAATCTCCAAGGCGGGACACGCAGCCGCCTAGCAATGTTGGAGGTACAACGCATCCTTCAATGGGCGGAGGACTCCAAGTCCACCATCTCCGCAATCCACATCCCAGGCATGGAAAACTGGGAGGCAGATTATCTCAGCCGTCAGTCCGTGGACGGAGGCGAGTGGTCCCTGCAACCGGCAGTGTTCCAGTCAATCTGCCGCAAATGGGGCACTCCTGACGTGGACCTAATGGCATCCCGTCACAACAACAAGGTTCCCGTTTACGTGGCTCGCTCCCACGACCCTCAGGCATTCGCCGCGGACGCACTGGTTCAAGACTGGTCCCAGTTTCGTCTGTCCTACGTGTTTCCCCCTCTAGCTCTCTTGCCCAGAGTTCTGCGCAAGATCGGAATGGAGGGCTGTCGAGTCATCCTCATTGCACCGGACTGGCCCAGGCGAGCTTGGTATCCAGACCTGCTCCATCTGTCCGTAGAGATGCCGTGGCATCTCCCGGACCGTCCAGACCTACTCTCACAAGGTCCGTTTTTCCGCCTGAATTCTGCGGCTCTCAAATTGATGGCGTGGCTCTTGAGTCCTGGATCTTGACGGCTTCTGGTATTCCTCCTGAAGTCATCTCCACTATGACTCGGGCCCGTAAGTCTTCCTCCGCTAAGATCTATCACAGGACTTGGAAAATTTTTCTGTCACGGTGTCACTCTACTGACCATCCTCCTTGGCCATTCTCCTTGCCGACCCTTCTGTCTTTTCTACAGTCCGGTCTGCAGCTAGGACTGTCCCTCAACTCTTTCAAGGGACAAGTCTCAGCTCTGTCAGTTCTGTTCCAGCAGCGTCTCGCTCGGCTGCCTCAGGTCTGCACCTTCATGCAAGGCGCGTCTCACATCATTCCGCCTTACCGGCAGCCCTTGGATCCCTGGGACCTTAACTTGGTTCTCACGGTTTTGCAGAAACCCCCCTTTGAGCCTCTTAGGGAGGTTTCTTTGTTTCGTCTTAGGCGGTGCACTTCTCTTTTTGTGCTAACCACAGGCCGGTGCAAGGGCCTCTCTGCTTCTAAGCCGACCTTAGCCCGTTGGATTAGGTCGACCATTTCGGACGCCTACCAGTGTTCTCAGGTGCCTCTCCCGCCGGGGATCAAGGCACACTCGACCAGAGCTGTCGGTGCCTCTTGGGCTTTCAGGCACCAGGCTACGGCTCAGCAAGTCTGTCAGGCTGCCACTTGGACTAGCCTGCATACCTTTTCAAAGCACTACCAAGTGCATGCTCATGCTTCGGCAGATGCGAGCTTGGGCAGACGCATCCTTCAGGCGGCTGTCGCCCATTTGTGAAGTTAGGTTCTGCCTACTTCTTAGTTTTTTCTGTTTATTCCCACCCATGGACTGCTTTGAGACGTCCCATGGTTTGGGTCTCCCAAAGGAACGATAAAGAAAAAGAGAATTTTGTTACTTACCGTAAATTCTTTTTCTTATAGTTCCGTATTGGGAGACCCAACTCCCTCCCTGTTGCCTGTTGGCAATTTCTTGTTCCGCGTGTTATCACCGGCTGTTGTCGTTGACAGAGTCTCCGGTTGTTCCGGTTCTTGCTCTGTTTTACTTGTGGGTGGCTATTCTCCTTCAGCTTTTGCACTAAACTGGCTGGGTCTGCTCACCAGGGGGTGTATAATCTCAGAGGGAGGAGCTACACTTTTAAGTGTAGTACTTTGTGTGTCCTCCGGAGGCAGAAGCTAAACACCCATGGTCTGGGTCTCCCAATACGGAACTATAAGAAAAAGAATTTACGGTAAGTAAACAAAATTCTCTTTTTTTCAGGATGTTGGTGTTTTACTGTGTTTTTGTTCTGCTCAGGATTACACAGTCGTGAAGAAGAGCTTCGCTGATTACATAGCGTCAGCCTGCGGACCGTCTGTGTCTATAGGACCTGTCATATCTGAGGAGCTCATTGAGACATCTCGGTGTCCCTCAGGAGAAAGGGAATCCAGTAATGAAAGGATTCTTCAGCTCACCAACCAAATCATTCAGCTGCTAACAGGAGAGGTAAGAACAACAGTGGCAACTACACGCCATGATTTCTGGATGTTCGGCCATTCATTCTGCTGGGAATGTGACAGTGTAAAGACATCAGTAGCAGCCTGCCCCCCTCCCCCCAAATAAAACTAGTTGTCAGTAGCAAATATTTAAGCTCACTGGGTAGCTTACTCCTTCATAGTAAATCTGAGTAAAAGTATCCAAACTACCCTGGTGTGGCGTCCACTTGGGTCCTTTGTGGCTTTGCGGGAGGCCTAATAAGAGGCAGAGGTGCCCAGGATGCTGGGTGGAGAATTGCAGTAGGTAACCCTGCCCTGGTATGGCTGCCACTGAGGTCCGAACTGGACCCCGGACTTAGGGGAGCGCAAATCTTTTTTTTTTTTTTCTATTTCCTTGGTTGGCTTTACAAGACCACCTGTCTCTCGTGGTCAATTTGACAACTTAAGGGGGCTTTACACGCAACGACATCGCTAACGAGATGTGGTTGGGGTCATGGAATTCGTGACGCACATCCGGCCTCGTTAGCGACGTCGCTGCGTGTGAAATGTACGAACGACCGCTAACGATCAAAATTACTCACCCAATCGTTGATCGTTGACACGTCGTTCTAATCCCAAATATCGTTGCTGCTGCAGGACGCAGGTTGTTCATCGTTCCTGAGGCAGCACACATCGCTACGTGTGACACCCCAGGAACGAGGAACAACAGCGTACCTGCGTCCTCCGGCAACGAGGTGGGCGTCAGTTTCTTTCGGCTGCTCTTTGCCCCTCCGCTTCTATTGGACGGCTGCCGTGTGACGTCTCTGTGACGCCGCACAAACCGCCCCCTTAGAAAGGAGTCGGTTCGCCGGCCACAGCTACGTCGCTAGGCAGGTAAGTCCGTGTGACGGGTCCTAGCGATGTTGTGCGCCATGGGCAGCGATTTGCCCGTGTCGCACAACCGATGGGGAGGGGGGGGGGTTTACGAGTTAGAAGGGAGATAACAGCAAGTAAACAGTTGCATGCAAAGTTGTATTGATAGAAATTACAGCTGCTTTGCACAAACAAGTCCTCGCATGACACCATCGGCTGGAAAAGAAAAAGTTGACTCTCAACATGGTAAAAAAATTCCCTTGAGACCACCATTAAAAAAAAAAAAAAAATTATTACCATCTACATACTGTGAAAAAATCAATTCCATGAAGATTTGAGAGTCGGGACATTTCCTTATAGTTTGGCGCCACCTGGTGGTCAAACTCAGCAGCAATGTACAGCCATCTGTTTGGTGAACAAAACATTGAAAGTTTGGATTCAGATCTCAATATAATAATAATTTTATTCATTTATATAGCGCTATTAATTCCACAGCGCTTTACATACATTGACAACTCTGTCCCCATTGGGGCTCACAATCTAAATTCCCTATCTGTATGTCTTTGGAGTGTGGGAGGAAACCGGAGTACCCGGAGGAAACCCACACAAACACGGGGAGAACATACAGACTCCTTCAGATGTTGTCCTTTGTAGGATTTGAACCCAGGACCCCAGTGCTGCAAGACTGCAGTGCTAACTACTGAGCCACCACAAGACTGCAGTGCAACCACTGAGCCATTGTGCCGCCCTCCCATCGAAAACCTGCAGTCAATGTTCAAAAAGCCGAAGGATACACAAAACCCCAAGAAATTGTGATAAACTCCCTGCATTGATTAGACATCAGATGAGGCCCAGAAGATGAGATCCAGCTGCCGTGGACAAGGGCAGAAGCCTTGAAAAGTAATGGATAGTGTAGAAATATTCAGTCTTTGCCTTTGCAATATGTCAGTATTTGCGCAGTTCCTCAGTATTAGGCCCGTTTCACACGTCAGTGAAAAACACAGACGTTTTTCACTGGCGTGTAAAACACGCACATGTCCCTGCGTGTGCCGAAAATCACGGCACACGTGGGTTGTCTAAGTGCAATCCGGGCTCCGTTCTCCGTGGCCCGTGATTGCACTTAGAGATTCACTCACCTGCGCCCGCTCCCGCTGTCCGTGGTGCTGAATCCTCCCGCGACGCAGCATCCGGCCGGCGGTGACCCCTGCAGGAGCTGCTTTTGGGTCGGCTGTGTCGCGCATAATGAATATGCGCGACAGTAATCAGCCGGCACAGAAGAGCCTGGAGAACGGGCTGCAGAGGACATCGCTGGACACCAGGTGAGTTAAAATGTTTATTATTTTAAAAGCACGTTTTTTTCTGGCACGTGTTTCACGGACCACACCACTGCGTGGTCCGTGGAACATCAGTGATGCCAGAAAAAAATGGACATGTCTCCGTGCAGCAATCACGCACACGCGGGTACGCCGCACGGAGACACATGCTGTAAAAAATCACTGATGTGTGAGCAGACCCATTCATTATAATGGGTCTGCGTATGTCAGTGATTCTTGTACGTTTAAAAAAAAAAGCACAAACGTACCAGAATCACTGACGTGTGAAAGGGGCCTTAAACAGCTGTGCTCAGTTCTGCCCATCAGGAGAGGAGGAAAGTCTCTACAGACATGGAAATTATCGCTCCTTGTAGAGGGAAAGTAAGAAAGACTCAACTATTATCAGCTGCTAGAAGAAGAAAACTTCTTTTTTCAAGGCATCATCTCCCAATAACACAGATTAGGAGCAGCAACAAAAGACACACAGGGAAGCAAGAAGTTACGAAAGATCAGGAGTCGGAAAATGATGTATGGGATGACGCCTGTAATCCTGTGTGTATCCTTGTATATTGCAGGTTCCTGCGCGCTGTCAGGACGTCGCTGTCTACTTCTCTATAGAAGAATGGGATTATATAGATAAAAACAAGAATCTGTACGAGAACATCGTCCTGGATGACCAGCAGCTTCCATCACCGGAAGCAGAAACCATCTATGGTAAATTAGTATTGACCTCATTAAGAGGCTACAAGGGGTTGGTGGGTGAGGACGTCGTCATTTAACTCTTCCTACAGTAATGAACACTGTGCACTGTAAAGGAAAATTTTTACCCGTACAATAAAGTAATGATTTTTATATTTATTTCTTCATCGTTCCTATGGGAGACCCAGACCATGGGTGTATAGCTACTGCCCCCGGAGGACACACAAAGTTACTACACTCAAAAACGTGTAGCTCCTCCCTCCTAGCATATACACCCCCTGCTAGCCAGATCTAGCCAGTTTCTTGCTTTGTGTCAGGAGGATCCACACACACACATGCATCCCTTTTTGATTTTTCATTTTTTACAAAGATTTGGAAGAAAAGCGGGTCCACTGGACCCCCGGCATGTCCCTTCACACTCCCCTGGCGGCAGTGCTGTTAAGGTTGACTTCAGGGCAGGAGCCCTTCATGCCGCGCTCCTTCAACATCCCTTAGGGGCTCTGATTTGAAGTGGGAGCCAACACGGTTCTCACTGCCTTGCAGGAGACCGGCCTCCATCCGCAGCCCTTGTGCAGGACCCTGCTGGATGGAGCACTGACCCCCACCCCACAGGGACTGGACCCTGCGTCTCAAAGCTAAGTATAGAGACGTTTATTCAGAGGGTCTTTCTGCATGTGGGGCACTTTTATTGCGGGGGACAGTGATTGCTGAATAATGCTGCTTTGTTTACTGTGTTTCCGGCCGGTTCCACAGTTTTTACTGAGAACCGCGCCGATGAGGCCTGATTTTCGGCCGCATGCATAACTTTAGGCCCCGGCTTCAGCCGCGGCCTAGTTTCGTTTCGTTCCCCTGCATGTCAGGCATGCAGGGGGACGCTGCAGAGCCGCCCGCCGGCCGCTCTGCACAGGGGAGGACGCTCCTTTTTGAGGTGATGATTCCCTCCCCTGTACATCTCCTTCGCCCTCCGATTCCCGCTCCTGGGTTAACCCCCGCCTCCCCCCCTCACTCTGGCGCCATTTTCTCAGCGTCTTAGTACACTGGTCGGCGCTGGCTGCCCTGCAGCACAGGGAGGGAATACTGGCTGAGGGTCCAGGCTTGGAATCCGGAGGGCACTCATAATATGGCCTGATAAGTCACAACCTCTGGTTGTGCACTTTTTATACACTCTCAGGCATTCTGAAGGAGTTAATTCTTTATCATAGAATCTCCTCCTCAGCAGCATGTCTCACTCTAGCAGCAAAGCAACAAGGCTGTACTCTACATGTGCTGCATGTAACCTCATATTGCCTGAACCGGCACACTGTAATGGTTCTTAGGTGGGAGTCCCCCCAGGCTGAACCCCTGACTTGGGTATTCTACGCATGCTAGACAGAGCCCCCACCTCTGCAGCATGTCTCACAGAGCGAGGCTGCAGGCTGTTTTTTTATTATCCACTGCAGGTAGTCTCGTACGGCTATACCGAGCTCCTAACCACTGTGGCCCCTCAGCATGGGGGCTCATTAATGGTCCCTCCAGCTGCTCCGGTTTTGGCGGCTGACCCCCATAGGATTCCTATTTCCAGGGGTCGGCTGTCCCGGCATCTGCTGAGCATGCAGTTCCCCTCTCAGGGCGTTTCTGCTCGCTCGGCCAAGCTCACAAGGGACTCTCCTTCTGGGCTCAGACCCCGTTCTCCTGACAGGGAGACGCAGGGTCCCCTGTCCTCCCCGTCCCGCAGCTCCGATTACGAGCTGATTCACCGGACGAGGAAGATGTCTCTACCGCGGACACGGACGCTACTTTATGTATATTGATCCGTCCGTAGGTGACGCAGATGCGAATGATTGGCTTGCGTCCATTATTCTTGTGTCCGCCTGATCAGGGGAGTATTCCCCGCTGGCAGAAAGGCACAGTTTACCTTTAGCAGGTCAAGGAGTGTGTTACTTAACCACTCCAGTTTTCAGCCCGCTGCGTCCAAGCCCACAGCCTATCCTGCAGACCCCACAGCGGGGTTCTGCTGCCTGTCTCCCCCTCCCTTCAGAGAGGGTAGCCACTCCGGTCTAGACTGCCCGGTTAGTTGTATCAGTGGCTGACGGCACCTCTATAGGATTCTACCGTACATTAATTTTGTACTGGACCTCAATCCGCTCTGAGATGAAGCGTGTTTCTGAGGACTGTGTTTCCCCTGTCCACCAATGGTGGTCAAGAAGTGGGCTCATTCACCTCAGGTGGCTCAGCCCGGACCGTTATGTCAGTGGCTGATGGCTCCTCACTTAAGGTTCTGCGGTCCGCCCGGTTGTCCTTTGGGCCAAGTCGGTATGGGAACGGCAGGAGCTTGTTCTCCTCAGCTTACAGCAGTGCGGTTTTTTGTAACTTCTCTGCTTCTCTGGATGAGATGCATTCTCTCACAGGGACTCTATGCCCAAAACGGTTGCCTGAACTCCAGACTTCAGTCTTTTCATCCTCTGCCAGGTCTGCCATGCTAGACGCCGCACGGCGGTGGTCTGGGCTACCTTCCTCGCTATCCGCAGGCTCCTGTGGCTTCGAAATTGGAAGGCAGATGCCTCTATGGAGGTTCCTGGCTGGGCTCCCCCTTGGTGGGCCCAGTTTCCCCGGAACCAAGCTGGGTGAAATTAAGGAAGCTCTTGGCGGGGAGTGTGCTTCCTTGCCACAAACCTAAACCAGGGAACCTGTCCAGGGCAGGAATCAGTTGAGGTTTCGATGGTTTCCGTTCCTCCATCTGATCGTCCTCTAGCTCAGCCTAGGTTCATGGAACCAAATGGCTCGAAGCTGCGTCTTCAGAAGACCGCAGGAGATGCTGTCACTGAGTCAGTTTCCTCCGAGCTATTTAGCCACGCCAACAACCTCCTTGGTCGGTGGCAGGCTCTCTCCATTTGGCGACGTAGGGTTCTAACACGTCTCCGTTAAATGGGGGCGACATTATATCTCCCTGGGCTACAGGATGGACTTCTGTCCACCCGCCAAACAGATTTTTTCTGTCAACTCCTCCCGGCTCCAAGGCCGCCGCCTTCTCACAGGCTGTGGCATTTCTTGCTGGCCAATGGAGTAATTGTACCGGTTCCCGACTGGGAACGGTTCTGAGATTTTTGCTTAAATCTATTCCTAGTCCCCGAAGAGGGCGGTGCCTTCCGACCTGGATCTTTAGCTTTTCAAGCATGGCCAGGTGGGGCGTTTTCACATGGAGTCTCGGTTTTGTTCCGTGTGTTTTTCTCACCGGATCAATCAAGAGCCCAAGGAGATTCCTTAGCAGCCATCGGCATCAGAGCTGCCTATCGGCAGGAGTCAATCGCAGTTTCTCACCAGCGTTGACTACGTTTTGACAATCGGAGTGGTCCAATTCGTGGCTCTTCCCTTGGGATTAGCCAAGGCCCCTCGAATATTATCATTGAGGCAGCTGTGATTACGGTCCTTGCCCCCCTAGGGTTTGGCAGTGATCTTTTGCCCTGGTCAGCCTTCTTGTTGGGGCTTCATCCTGTGCTGACTCTTAGCAGAGTGCTTCGCTCACTCTCGCCACGCTGACCTATTCGGGTGGCTTGTCTTTCTGTCTAAGTCCACTCTGACTTCGAACCAGGGGCGTCAATGGAAGCGGTTCCTTGCCCAGTTTCCCCTGCGTCCTCTGAGTCTGGATGTTTTCCGCTGTACAAGCGAACTCAATCCTCCCACGGGGTGGTGGCTTCGCCACTGACCAGAGGCTCGTTTTCAGTGGTGGCTTCGGCCACTCTGTCTCAGGGGCGCTCCTCTCTGGCCCGTCCCGGGTGATCCTCACCAGGATGCTAGCCTATCCGCCTGGGGAGCAGGATATCTCCACCGTGGAGCGCAGGGCGCTTGGACTCTGTCCGAATCAGCCCTCTGGATTAATGTGCTGGAAATCACTGCTGTATTTCTGGCTCTCCAAGCCTTCCCCATCTGTGAGCGGCTAGGCACATTCGAGTCCAGTCGGACAACGTGACAGCGTTTTCCTATTTCAGCTTCCAGGGCGGGACGCTCAGCCGCCTGGCAATCTTGGCGGCTCAACATTCCTCAGTGGACAAGGGACTCTTAGTCCACCGTATCCGCAGTCCACATCCTAGATGTGAAAACTACGAGGCAGGCTATTTCAGCTGTCCAACCGCGGTCCACAATCCTCAGGTTTTGCGGTAGACACACTGGTTCATGTTTGATCCCAGCTTGTCTCTTTTCGAATTTCACCCTCTACCTCTTGTCCAGAGTCCTGCGCAAGATCGGTAAAGGGGGCCGTCGGGTCATTCTTCCAGACTGACCCAAGCGGGCTTGGTCCTCTGACCTGCTCCTTCTGTCCGTTGGGTTGCCATGGCATCTTCCGGACCGTTCAGACCTTTTCTCAAAAGGTCCGTTTTTCCCGTCAGAGTTCTTGACGGCATAGCTCTTGAGTCCTGGATCTTAGCGACTTCTGATATCCTTCCCGAAGTCATCTCTGCCTTGACTCGAGCTCCAAAGTGTCCTTTGACCTTTTTGGCCTAGCCGACCCTCCTGTCCCTTCCACAGTCCGGTCTACAGCTAGGACTATCCCTCATTAAGGGACAGGTCTCGGCCCTGTCAGTATGTGCCAGCGGCGTATCGCCCGGCTGGCTCTGGTGCGCTCCTTTAAGGGCGCATCTCACATCATTCCGCTTTTCCGGCGGTCTATGGAGACCTGGGACCTTAATCCGGTCCTCCCGGTTCCCGGAAACCCCCCTTTGCGCCTCTTGGGGAGGTTTTGTTGTTTCATCTTTCACAGAAAGGTACACCTTCTAGTGGCTATAATTTCCCGCCTGAGAGTTCTGGCTGCACTCTCTCGGAGTCGTTCCCCTTTTTTGGTCTTTTGCATCAAGACAAGGTGGTCTTCGTCCGACTCCGGACTTTTTTCCCTAAGGTGGTTTCTGTCTCCACCTTATCCGGGGCAATTTTCCTGCCTTCCTTTTGTCCGGCTCCTGTTCATCGCTTGAGGAAGCGTTGCATATCCTGGATCTGGTGCGGGCGCTCCGGATCTATGTGTCTCGCACCGCCGTTATTAGGCGGTGCACCTCTCTAGTGCTGACTGGTCGTCAGCGTAACGGTCTCTCGGCATCTAAGCTGACCCTGATGTTGGCCTAGGTCGGCCATTTCCGAGACCTATGAGTGTACTCAGGTGCCTTCCCCGCTGGGGATCGGGGCACATTTGGCAGACCTGTCGGCGCCTTTATTTTTGGGCTTTCAGGCACCAGGTTGCGGCTCAATAGGTCTGTCAGACTGCAGCTCAAATTAGTCTGCATGCTTTTTCGAAGCACTCCCAACGCATGCTCATGCTTTGGCAGACGTGGGCTTGGACAGACGCATTTTTCCGGCGTCTGTCGCCCATTTGTGAAGTTAGGTTTGCCTGCTTCTCAGTTGTCTGTTTATTCCCACCCATGGACTGCTTTTGAACGTCCCATGGTCTGGGTCTCCCATAGGAACGATGAAGAAAAAGAGAATTTTGTTTACTTACCGTAAATTCTTTTTCTTATAGTTCCGTCATGGGAGACCCAGCACCCTCCCTATGCCTGTTGGCAGGTTTCTTGTTCCGTGTGTCTTCACCGGCTGTTATTGTTGTAGACAGAGGTTCCGGTTCTTCCGGTTTTTACTCTGTCTCTCTTGTGGGTGGATGTCCTCCTTCAGCTTTTGCACTAAACTGGCTAGATCTGGCTAGCAGGGGGTGTATATGCTAGGAGGGAGGAGCTACACGTTTTTGAGTGTAGTAACTTTGTGTGTCCTCCGGGGGCAGTAGCTATACACCCATGGTCTGGGTCTCCCATGACGGAACTATAAGAAAAAGAATTTACGGTAAGTAAACAAAATTCTCTTTTTTCGTTCCAATGGCAGAATGTTTTCATGCTGCCATTGACAAAAAGAATTCAGAATAAAATATAGCTTGTACTAGAAAAGAGCATCTTGAAGCATTGCCAGTCTTTTCACACAAATTCAGTAAAAGACAAATAATTTAAATATACAGTCATATGAAAAAGTTTGGGCACCCCTATTAATGTTAACCTTTTTTCTTTATAACAATTTGGGTTTTTGCTATTTCAGTTTCATATATCTAATAACTGATAGACTGAGTAATATTTCTGGATTGAAACGAGGTTTATTGTACTAACAGAAAATGTGCAATCCGCATTTAAACTAAATTTGACAGGTGCATAAGTATGGGCACCTCAACATAAAAGTGACAGTAATATTTTGTAGATCCTCCTTTAGCAAAAATCACAGCCTCTAGTCGCTTCCTGTAGCTTTTAATGAGTTCCTGGATCCTGGATGAAGGTAGATTTGACCATTCCTGTTTACAAAACAATTCCAGTTCAGTTAAGGTCGCCGAGCATGGACAGCTGCTTCAAATCATCCCACAGATTTTCAATGATCTTCAGGTCTGGGGACTGGGATGGCCATTCCAGAGCATTGTAATTGTTCCTCTGCATGAATGCCTGAGTAGATTTGGAGCGGTGCTTTGGATCATTGTCTTGCTGAAATATCCATCCCCTGCGTAACTTCAACTTCGTCATTGATTCTTGCACATTATTGTCAAGAAACTGCTGATACTGAGTTGAATCCATGCGACCCTCAACTATAGCAATATTCCCGGTGCTGGCATTGGCCACACAGCCCCAAAGCATGATGGAACCTCCACCAAATTTTACTGTGGGTAGCAAGTGCTTTTCTTGGAATGCTGTGTTTTTTTGTCTCCATGCATAACGCCTTTTTGTATGACCAAACAACTCAATCTTTGTTTCATCAGTCCACAGGACCTTCTTCCAAAATGTAACTGGCTTGTCCAAATGTGCTTTTGCATACCTCAGGCGACTCTGTTTGTGGCGTGCTTGCAGAAATGGCTTCTTTCGCATCACTCTCCCATGCAGCTTCTCCTTATGCAACGTGCACTGTATTGTTGACCGTTGCACATTGACACCATCTGCAGCAAGATGAAGCTGCAGGTCTTTGGAGGTGGTCTGTGGATTGTCCTTGACTGTTCTCACCATTCTTCTTCTCTGCCTTTCTGATATTTTTCTTGGCCTGTCACATCTGGGCTTAACAAGAACTGTACCTGTGTTCTTCCATTTCCTTACTATGTTCCTCACAGTGGAAACTGACAGTTTAAATCTCTGAGACAACTTTTTGTACCTTCCCCTGAACAACTATGTTGAATAATCTTTGTTTTCAGATCATTTGAGAGTTGTTTTGAGGAGCCCATGATGCCACTCTTCATAGGAGATTCAAATAGGAGAACAACTTGCAAGTGGCCACCTTAAATACCTTTTCTCATGATTGGATACACCTGCCTATGAAGCTCAAAGCTCAATGAGGTTACAGAAATAATTTAGTGTTTCAGTAAGTCAGTAAAAAGTAGTTAGGAGTGTTCAAATCAAGAAATTGATAAGGGTGACCATACTTTTGCACCGGTAAAATTTAGTTTAAAGGCAGATTGCACATTTTCTGTTAGTACAAAAAACCTCATTTCAATCCAGAAATATTACTCAGTCCATCAGTTATTAGATATATGAAACTGAAATAGCTGCTGCAAAAACCCAAATTGGTATAAAGAAAAAAGGTTAACATTAATAGGGGTGCCCAAACTTTTTCATATGACTGTATATAGCATAGCCCTTGCTACAATTCAATGGCTTACCTATACCAAACAGAAAGTGCAAGTATGTGAAACCAGTACGCAGTTTCACAGACATGGGAGATAAGAGACAGACATCCATACCAGCTCCCTAGAGAGTAGCAGATCCACTTCCTGTATAGAGACAGAGATTCCCCCCGCTTCCTGCAGAGACGGGAATCCCCTCCCCTCTTCCTGCAGAGACTGGAATCCCCCCCCTTCCCTTGTGCTTCCTGTAGAGACAGAGATCTCCCTCCCCCGTGCTTCCTGTAGAGGCAGAGATCTCCTTCCCCCGTACTTCCTGTAGAGGTGGAAGTCCCTCCCACCGCTTCCTGTAGAGACGGAGGTCCCCCCAATCGCTCCCTGTAGAGACGGAGGTCCCCTCCCCCACCGCTTCCTGTAGAGACGGAGGTCCCCCCCCCACCGCTTCCTGTAGAGACGGAGGTTCCCCTTCCCCCCCCTTCACCGCTTCCTGTAGAGACGGAGGTTCCCCTCCCCCCCACCGCTTCCTGTAGACGGGAATTCCCCCCCCCCCCGCTTCCTGTAGAGGCAGAGATCTCCCTCCCCCGTGCTTCCTGTAGAGGTGGAAGTCCCTCCCCCGTGCTTCCTGTAGAGGTGGAAGTCCCTCCCCACACTTCCTGTAGAGACGAAGGTCCCCTCCCCCCGCTTCCTGTAGAGTCGAAGGTCCCCTCCCCCCGCTTCCTGTAGAGACGGCGGCCCCCCCCCCCCCACCGCTTCCTGTAGAGACGGCGGTTCCCCCCCACCGCTTCCTGTAGAGACGGCGGTTCCCCCCCCACCGCTTCCTGTAGAGACGGCGGTTCCCCCCCCCACCGCTTCCTGTAGAGACGGCGGTTCCCCCCCCCACCGCTTCCTGTAGAGACGGCGGTTCCCCCCCCACCGCTTCCTGTAGAGACGGCGGTTCCCCCCCCACCGCTTCCTGTAGAGACGGCGGTTCCCCCCCCACCGCTTCCTGTAGAGACGGCGGTTCCCCCCCCCACCGCTTCCTGTAGAGACGGAGGTTCCCCCCCACCGCTTCCTGTAGAGACGGAGGTTCCCCCCCACCGCTTCCTGTAGAGACGGAGGTCCCCCCCCCCACCGCTTCCTGTAGAGACGGAGATCCCCCCCCCCCCACCGCTTCCTGTAGAGACGGAGGTTCCCCCCCACCGCTTCCTGTAGAGACGGAGGTTCCCCCCCACCGCTTCCTGTAGAGACGGAGGTCCCCCCCCCACCGCTTCCTGTAGAGACGGAGGTCCCCCCCCCACCGCTTCCTGTAGAGACGGAGGTCCCCCCCCCACCGCTTCCTGTAGAGACGGAGGTCCCCCCCCCACCGCTTCCTGTAGAGACGGAGGTCCCCCCCCCACCGCTTCCTGTAGAGACGGAGGTCCCCCCCCCACCGCTTCCTGTAGAGACGGAGGTCCCCCCCCCCACCGCTTCCTGTAGAGACGGAGGTCCCCCCCCCACCGCTTCCTGTAGAGACGGAGGTCCCCCCCCCACCGCTTCCTGTAGAGACGGAGGTCCCCCCCCCACCGCTTCCTGTAGAGACGGAGGTCCCCCCCCCCACCGCTTCCTGTAGAGACGGAGGTTCCCCCCCCCCACCGCTTCCTGTAGAGACGGAGGTTCCCCCCCCACCGCTTCCTGTAGAGACGGAGATTCCCCCCCCACCGCTTCCTGTAGAGACGGAGGTTCCCCCCCACCGCTTCCTGTAGAGACGGAGGTTCCCCCCCACCGCTTCCTGTAGAGACGGAGGTTCCCCCCCACCGCTTCCTGTAGAGACGGAGGTTCCCCCCCACCGCTTCCTGTAGAGACGGAGGTTCCCCCCCACCGCTTCCTGTAGAGACGGAGGTTCCCCCCCACCGCTTCCTGTAGAGACGGAGGTTCCCCCCCACCGCTTCCTGTAGAGACGGAGGTTCCCGCCCACCGCTTCCTGTAGAGACGGAGGTTCCCCCCCACCGCTTCCTGTAGAGACGGAGGTTCCCCCCCCCCGGCTTCCTGTAGAGACGGAGGTTCCCCCCCACCGCTTCCTGTAGAGACGGAGGTTCCCCCCACCGCTTCCTGTAGAGACGGAGGTTCCCCCCACCGCTTCCTGTAGAGACGGAGGTTCCCCCCCACCGCTTCCTGTAGAGACTGAGGTTCCCCCCATCGCTTCCTGTAGAGACGGAGGTCCCCCCCCACTGCTTCCTGTAGAGACGGAGGTCCCCCCCACCGCTTCCTGTAGAGACGGAGGTCCTCCCCCCCACCGCTTCCTGTAGAGACGGAGGTCCTCCCCCCCCACCGCTTCCTGTAGAGACGGCGGTCCGCCCCCGCTGTCTTCAGATTTTGGGTTTACCCATTTTAATATTTTGAAGCCAGTACTATAAACCATAAATGGCCAAAGTAATTGGAGATTAACGCCATGTTGCTAAATTAATTTCATTAGTTACTCACGTGAAACCTATTGAACATTTACATACATTTCTTTTTATCTTCCCAACAGATGAGGATATAATCTTTACTCCCAAACTTGAAACAGGCGACTATTTAATCCAAGAGATTTCAGAAAATTCTATACTGCAGAGTATAGAGAGTCCGATCCCTGCTGAATACACCTCATCTAACCTAAGTGAAAACGAACAAGTATCCGCACCTACATCCGAACAATTTGGTCTCTGTCCCCAGGGTATAATTTCTCAGCGCCGGAAAGGGCAGAAGCTATTTTCTTGTTCCGACTGCAGTAAAAGTTTCAAGTTTCGTTCAAGACTCCTCACCCATCAGCGCACTCACACTGGGGAAAAACCATTCACGTGCCTCGAGTGCGGCAAGTCTTTTATGAGGAAAGAACAACTGGTAGAACATAAAAGGATTCATACTGGAGAGAAGCAATGTTCGTTTTGCGGGAAATGCTTTACCCAGAAGTCAAAATTGGTTGAACATCAAAGAACCCATACAGGGGAGCGCCCGTTTTCTTGTCGACAGTGCGGGAAAAGTTTTGCCCAAAAAGCAACGTTGACAAAACACGAGCGCATTCACACAGGGGAGAAACCGTTCTCTTGTACCGAGTGCGGAAAACGTTTCTTGCTGAAATCCAACCTCCATTGCCATCAGATGATTCACATTGGACACAAGCCGTTCTTTTGCCCTTATTGTGACAAGGGCTTTACACAGAAATCATATCTGACTAAACATATTAAACTTCACACAAGCGGAAAACTTTTTTCGTGTTCACAGTGTGATAAAAGCTTCGTTCAGAAATCTGGACTCATCGCACACCTGAAAGCTCCACACTGAAACGATCAGTTACAGGCCCTCGCACCTGTATGGGAACATTACCTTGAGGAAGGTCCTGACCTAAACTTTACCAGTATCTGTATATTAAAATGATGAATTACTTTTATATGTCCATATCTAAAAAAGGATTAAAAATTGATAACTTTTTTTTTTAAAAAAAGTGTTGAAAATATCCTTACAAAATCACAAAAAAATCAAATACCGTCATCCTTTGTATACAGGTGCATGTCAATTAATTAGAATATCATCAAAAAGTTAATTTATTTCACTAATTGAATACAAAAAATTAAACACGTATGTTATAGAGAGTCATTACACACAGAGGGATCTATTCCTATGTATTAGATCTATTTAATGTGTTTATTTCTGTTAATGATTATGGCTTACAGCCAATGAAAACCCAAAACTCATTATCTCAGAAAATTAGAATAATTACCACAAAACACCTGCAAAGGCTTCCTAAGTGTTTAAAATGGTCCCTTAGTCTGGTTCAGTAGGCTACACAATGATGGGGAAGACTTGACAGATGTCCAGAAGGCAGTCATTGACACACTTCACAAGGAGGGTAAGCCACAAAAGGTCATTGATAAAGAAGCTGGCTGTTCAGAGTGCTGTATGCAAGCTTAATAATGGAAAGTTGAGTGGAAGGAAAAAGTGAGGTAGAAAAAGGTGCACAAGCAACCGGGATAACCGCAGCCTTGATAGGATTAAGAAAGGTTAAAAATATAAAATCGCCGTGTGGTGAAGGGGCTAAAACTACATGGTATAATATTATTATTATTAGGCATGCACATATAGCACCATCATATTCCACAGCGCTTTACCGAGATCATCATCACTGTTCCCATTGGGGCTCGCAATCTAAATTCCCTATCAGTATGTCTTTGGAGTGTGTGAAAAAACACACAAACACACGGAGAACATGCAAACTCCTTGCAGATGTTGATTTGAACTCAGGACCCCAGCGCTGCAAACCAACAATGCTAACCACTGAGCCACTGTACTGCCCATATGGTATATTTTCTATTTGAATGCACTCAACCTTCACATCATTGTTATCAATCAATTATGCCATAAAGCTTGTGCAAATAGGTTGATCAAAAAAATGCAAAACAATCAACAAAAAGTGAAGATAACCAATTGTGAGTGGTCATAAACTTCTAATAGTTGTTTTATGTCATATGTAGTGCGTGATTGCGGTATCGGTGTGTCAGGGTGTGCCATCTACATTGCTAACAAAGTGCAAAGTGTAAAAAGTCTTTACATATTTCCATATGAAGAGGAAAGAGCAGAAGAATTCGAAAGAAAATATTTTTTGGAAGGGTTATATTCTGCCATCCACTTTAACCTCACTGCTTGCAAGTGCCTTGAAAGTAAGTGTGCTCTCACCGGTCATGCCTGTTTATCCTCTTTGTAACTGCATTGTTTGTCCTATTTATGTTCATCTACACTTTAAGGCTATGTGCGCACGTTGCATTCTGCCCTGCAGAAATTTCTGCAGCGATTTGAACAGCACACGTGCGCCTCAAATCGCTGCAGAAACAGTGCGTAATGAAAAAAAAAACCCGATTCCATGTGCTCTGACTGCAGCCCCTGCCATATACAGAGCGGGGGCTGCCGGCAGAGCGCAGGAAAGAAGTGACATGTCACTTCTTAGAACGCGCGCTTCGGGCAGCAGCCGAAGCGCTGCGCTCCAAGACGCCACGTGCGCACGGCCCTTGCACTATCTCCATAGATTATGCAGGGGATGCAGGACGCATGCAGTTACGCTGTGCTACATAGCGCAGCGTAACTGCATGAAATACGCACACGTGCGCACATAGCCTAAGGGTATGTGCCCATGATCAGGACTCACTCTGTCCTGGATGCAGCGGGTCCTGACCTGCAGGTCCACGAGTCTCCTCCGCAGGAGACCGCAACTGCTTGTGCCCACGATCAGGCTTCAGTGCACTGCGGTCTCCTGCTTGTGTTCTCCCCATGGAGGACACATGCGATTCCACTGCAAACAATTGACATGCTGCGGTCTGGAAAACTACACTGCAGCTCAGTGTTTGCTGCGCAAAAAACAAACACAGTGGGCACGGGATTTCTAGAAATCCTTTCCACTATGCTTGTACTGTGCAACGCAGCGTTTTGGTAGCAGCTGAAGCATGCTGCATCCAAACCACTGCAAATACTGATCGTGGGCATGACTCTAAAGCTCTTTTCTTCGGCGCTCTATTGGGAGACCCAGACGATTGGGTGTATAGCACTGCCTCCGGAGGCCACACAAAGCAATTACACTAAAAAGTGTAAGGCCCCTCCCCTTCTGGCTATACACCCCCAGTGGGATCACTGGCTCACCAGTTTTCTGCTTTGTGCGAAGGAGGTCAGACATCCACGCATAGCTCCACTGTTTGTAGTCAGCAGTAGCTGCTGGCTATATCGGATGGAAGAAAAGAGGGCCCATATGGGGCCCCCAGCATGCTCCCTTCTCACCCGCGGTGGTGCTTGTAAGGTTGAGGTACCTATTGCTGGTACAGAGGCTGGAGCCCACATGCTGTTTTCCTTCCACATCCCCTGGAGGGCTCTGTGGAAGTGGGATCTTGCCGGCCCCCAAGCCCTGAGGCCGGGCTCCATCCACAGACCCAGAGAACCTGCTGGATTTGGAGCGGGAGTGCCGTTCAGGGACAAGGCCCTGCAACTTTCAGGTACTCTGTGTCCCCGGCAGGCACGGACACTCTCAAGGCTTGCTGAGCGTTATAGTGCGCCGGGGACAGTAGCGCTGTGCGCTGGGGCTAGGTCACTGCAGCTTTGCTGAGTGACGTTACATGTTGGGAACTACTGCGCCGACCGCTACTGGAGCGGCGGCGCAGCTGCGACTTGTGGTGCGCCGGGGACTTTGCGCCGACCGCGCTTTTACGGCGGCGGCGCTTCTAACTTTAGCCCCCGGCTTCTGCGGCCTAACGCCGCTTCGTTCCCGCCCCCACCCTGTCAATCAGGGTAGGGGAGAGACGCTGCTCAATTGGCAGCGCCGAGGGCTGGAGCTTTATTTACATGCTCCAGCCCTCTCACTAGGCACAGTGGGAAGCAGGCTTCCCGCTCTTCGTCTGTATACGCCCAGGGCCCGCCCCCCCTCTCCACAAGGACGCCGGCAGCCATTACACATGCGGTCTGGCTGGGGAAAGGCAGCAGGCTCTGGGAGACCCAGACTAAAGGGATTTCGGCGACCACACACCCGCTCCTAAGCGGGCGGTAAGCTGCACTTTAGTGCTGGCCCCACTAGTGCCTCAGTGTTATATTAGTGTACTTTTTTCTTGGTACCATATATATATATATATATATATAGTTGCACTGTAAGGTCGCTTCTTGGCTGGACACCCTGTACTGCTCTGAGGAGGCAGCAACATGTCATCCGCAAAACGCAAGGGTGCCAAGGCACAGGCTGTGTACACTGTTTGTACTGCATGTGGGGCTAATCTACCAGCAGGCTCCAATGACTCACATTGTGTGCAATGTTCAGTCCCAGTGGCACTTCGTCAGCCAGAGCCTATGGTGGTAGTGGCCCAGGCAGAGACGCCTGTGAACCCTGCCCCGGTGACGGGGACAGACTTTGCAGTTTTTGCTGATAAAATGTCTGTGACTATGACAAAAATCCTGGAGACCTTGCAGTCCAGGCCAGTTACTCAGACCATGGACACCGCTGTGTCTATGCTCTCCGGTCCCCCTCAGTTGGAACTAATCCGTACTTCAAGGGGGTCTCAAGCATCACAGGCTGAAGTCTCTGACTCAGATGACAGTCCCAGGCAGCCTAAGCGAGCTCGCTGGGAAAGACCCTCCACGTCATCACACTGCTCAGGGTCTCAGCGAGAAGAGTCTCTCTGTGATGAGACTGAGGACGGTGATCAGGATTCTAATCCTGAGGCCCCTCTCAATCTGGATGCCCCTGATGGTGACGCCATGGTTAATGACCTTATATCGGCAATTAATAGACTGTTGGATATTTCTCCCCCAGCCCCTTCTGCAGAGGAGGCAGCTGCACAGCAGGAGAAGTTCCATTTCCTGTATCCCAAGCGTAAATTAAGTGCTTTTTTGGACCACTCTGACTTCAGAGAATCGATCCAGAAACACGACGCTCATCCAGACAAGCGTTTCTCTAAACGTTCTAAGGATACCCGTTATCCTTTTCCCTCTGAGGTGGCCAAACGCTGGACCCAGTGTCCAAAGGTGGATCCCCCAATTTCCAAGCTTGCGGCTAGATCCATAGTCGCAGTAGAGGATGGCGCTTCACTTAAAGATGCCAACGACAGACAGATGGACCTTTGGTTGAAATCTGTCTATGAAGCTATCGGCGCGTCGTTTGCTCCAGCATTCGCGGCCGTGTGGGCACTCCAAGCTATTTCAGCTGGTTTAGCACAGGTGGATGCTATCATACATCCAGCAGTGCCGCAAGTGGCGTCCCTAACTTCGCAAATGTCTGCGTTTGCGACCTATGCTATCAATGCTGTCCTAGAATCTACGAGCCGTACCGCTATGGCGTCCGCCAATTCTGTGGTTTTGCGCAGAGCCTTGTGGTTAAAGGACTGGAAAGCAGATGCTGGTTCCAAAAAATGCTTAACCAGCTTGCCATTATCTAGAGACAGACTGTTTGGTGAGCCATTGGCTGAAATCATAAAACAGTCCAAGGGTAAGGACTCTTCCTTACCACAGCCCAGAGCAAGTAAACCTCAACAGAAAAAGTGGCAGTCGAGGTTTCGGTCCTTTCGAGGCTCGGGCAAGGCCCAATTCTCCTCGTCCAAAAGGACTCAGAAAGAACAAGGGAGCTCAGATTCCTGGCGGGCTCACTCACGCCCCAGGAAAGCAAATGGAGGAACCGCTTCCAAAGCGGCTACCTCATGACTTTCGGCCTCCTCCCTCCGCATCCTCGGTCGGTGGCAGGCTCTCCCGCTTTTGCGACATTTGGCTGTCACAGGTCAAAGACCGGTGGGTAACAGACATTTTGTCTCGCGGGTACAGAATCGAGTTCAGTTCTCGGCCTCCACTTCGGTTCTTCAGAACCTCCCCACACCCCAACCGAGCAGATGCCCTGCTGCAGGCGGTGGACTCTCTAAGAGCAGAAGGAGTCGTGATCCCTGTCCCCCCTCAGGAACGGGGGCGAGGATTTTACTCCAATCTCTTTGTGGTTCCAAAAAAGGACGGCTCCTTCCGTCCTGTTCTGGACCTAAAACTGCTCAACAAGCATGTGAACGCCAGGCGGTTCCGGATGGAATCCCTCCGCTCAGTCATTGCCTCAATGTCTCAAGGAGATTTCCTAGCATCAATAGACATCAAAGATGCTTATCTCCACGTGCCGATTGCTACAGAGCACCAACGCTTTCTACGCTTCGTGATAGGAGACGACCATCTTCAGTTCGTAGCTCTGCCATTTGGTCTGGCGACAGCCCCTCGGGTGTTCACCAAGATCATGGCGGCAGTGGTAGCAGTCTTGCACTCTCACGGACACTCTGTGATCCCTTACTTGGACGATCTACTGGTCAAGGCACCCTCTCAAGAGGCATGCCAACTCAGCCTGAATGTTGCACTGGAGACTCTCCAGGCGTTCGGGTGGATCATCAACTTCCCAAAGTCAAATCTGTCACCGACCCAATCACTAACGTATCTTGGCATGGAGTTTCATACTCTCTCAGCGATAGTGAAGCTTCCGCTGGACAAGCAGCGGTCTCTACAGACTGGGGTGCAGGCTCTCCTTCAAAGTCAGTCGCACTCCTTAAGACGCCTCATGCACTTCCTCGGGAAGATGGTGGCGGCAATAGAGGCGGTTCCGTTTGCGCAGTTTCATCTGCGTCCACTTCAATGGGACATTCTCCGCCAATGGGACGGGAAGTCAACATCCCTGGACAGGAAAGTCTCCCTTTCCCAGACGGCCAAAGACTCTCTGCAGTGGTGGCTTCTTCCCACCTCATTATCACAGGGAAGATCCTTCCTACCACCGTCTTGGTCGGTGGTCACGACAGACGCGAGTCTGTCAGGGTGGGGAGCAGTCTTTCTCCACCACAGGGCTCAGGGTACGTGGACTCAGCAGGAGTCCACCCTTCAGATCAATGTTCTGGAAATCAGAGCAGTGTATCTTGCCCTACTAGCCTTCCAGCAGTGGCTGGAAGGAAGGCAGATCCGAATTCAGTCGGACAACTCCACAGCGGTGGCATACATCAACCACCAAGGGGGGACACGCAGTCGGCAAGCCTTCCAGGAAGTCCGGCGGATTCTGATGTGGGTGGAAGCCACAGCCTCCACCATATCCGCAGTTCACATCCCCGGCGTAGAAAACTGGGAAGCAGACTTCCTCAGTCGCCAGGGCATGGACGCAGGGGAATGGTCCCTTCACCCAGATGTGTTTCAGGAAATCTGTCGCCGCTGGGGGGTGCCGGACGTCGACCTAATGGCGTCACGGCACAACAACAAGGTCCCAACCTTCATGGCACGGTCTCGCGATCAAAGAGCGCTGGCGGCAGACGCCCTAGTGCAAGATTGGTCGCAGTTTCGGCTCCCTTATGTGTTTCCACCTCTGGCACTCTTGCCCAGAGTGCTACGCAAGATCAGATCCGATTGCAGCCGCGTCATACTTGTCGCCCCAGACTGGCCGAGGAGGGCGTGGTATCCGGATCTGTGGCAGCTCACGGTCGGCCAACCGTGGGCACTCCCAGACCGACCAGACTTACTGTCCCAAGGGCCGTTTTTCCATCGGAATTCTGCGGCCCTGAACCTGACTGTGTGGCCATTGAGTCCTGGATCCTAGCGTCTTCAGGATTGTCCCAAGGGGTCGTTGCCACCATGAGACAGGCTAGGAAGCCCACGTCCGCTAAGATCTACCACAGAACGTGGAGGATATTCTTATCCTGGTCCTCTGCTCAGGGAGTGTCTCCCTGGCCATTTGCATTGCCTACCTTTCTTTCTTTCCTGCAATCTGGGTTAGAAAAAGGTTTGTCGCTCGGCTCCCTTAAAGGTCAGGTCTCGGCGCTATCCGTCTTTTTTCAGAGGCGTTTGGCACGCCTTCCTAAGGTGCGCACGTTCCTACAGGGGGTTTGCCATATCGTACCCCCGTCCAAGCGGCCGTTAGATCCATGGGATCTGAACAGGGTACTAGTTGCCCTCCAGAAGCCGCCCTTCGAGCCTCTGAGGGAGGTTTCACTTTCTAGACTATCACAGAAAGTGGCTTTTCTGGTAGCGATCACATCTCTTCGGAGAGTGTCTGAGCTGGCAGCACTATCATCCAAGGCTCCCTTCCTGGTCTTCCACCAGGACAAGGTTGTGCTGCGCCCCATTCAGGAGTTTCTCCCGAAGGTGGTATCCTCTTTTCATCTTAATCAGGATATCTCTTTGCCTTCGTTTTGTCCTCATGCAGTTCATCGGTATGAGAAGGATTTACATTTGTTAGATCTGGTGAGAGCACTCAGAATCTACATTTCCCGCACGACGCCCTTGCGCCGTTCGGATGCACTCTTTGTCCTTGTCGCTGGTAAGCGCAAAGGGTCGCAGGCTTCTAAGGCCACCCTGGCTCGATGGATCAAAGAACCAATTCTTGAAGCCTACCGTTCTGCTGGGCTTCCGGTTCCATCAGGGCTGAAGGCCCATTCTACCAGAGCCGTGGGTGCATCCTGGGCATTACGACACCAGGCTACGGCTCAACAGGTGTGCCAGGCAGCTACCTGGTCGAGTCTGCACACTTTCACCAAACATTATCAGGTGCATACCTATGCTTCGGCGGACGCCAGCCTAGGTAGAAGAGTCCTGCAGGCGGCAGTTGCCTCCCCGTAGGGGAGGGCTGTCTTGCAGCTCTAACATGAGGTATTTCTTTACCCACCCAGGGACAGCTTTTGGACGTCCCAATCGTCTGGGTCTCCCAATAGAGCGCCGAAGAAGAAGGGAATTTTGTTACTTACCGTAAATTCCTTTTCTTCTAGCTCTTATTGGGAGACCCAGCACCCGCCCTGTTGTCCTTCGGGATTTTTGGTTTGTTTGCGGATACACATGTTGTTCATGTTGAACGGTTTTCAGTTCTCCGATGTTACTCGGAGAGAATTTGTTTAAACCAGTTATTGGCTTTCCTCCTTCTTGCTTTTGCACTAAAACTGGTGAGCCAGTGATCCCACTGGGGGTGTATAGCCAGAAGGGGAGGGGCCTTACACTTTTTAGTGTAATTGCTTTGTGTGGCCTCCGGAGGCAGTGCTATACACCCAATCGTCTGGGTCTCCCAATAAGAGCTAGAAGAAAAGGAATTTACGGTAAGTAACAAAATTCCCTTCATTTTAAGTAATTCTGTCTAGATATTGCTAACATTTCCCTCAGCATGGGTTAGTCTGGCCCGATTTATGTACCAGACTAGTGCATGTAAATAGTGACACGCTCATTAGCTATGCACACAAGCATATGTGGCGCCCCTGGGCTTCAGGCGCCACAGGGTATTACACCACTTTTATGGGGTAATATCTATCCCGGGTCAAGAGGGGGTTAACCTGCCAGTGCCTTCACAAAACACACACACACATACAACAGTAGGTGCTTACTCACAGGGGGTTGGACTAGGGCAGACAGGATAGTGAGCCATTACAAAGCATTGGACTTTTCCGGTCGCTAGGACAACCACTGGGTGCGGGCACCACATGGGGTAGAAGTAGGCCTAACCATCACACTAGAGACAGAACCTTAAGAACCTTCCTGGGCACAGCTTGGGATAACACTTAGCACTGACAACTGGAGTTAGTGTTTCTCCCTCTTCGTGGGCCTGGTGGCTTGGAGCAGGAGGCTCGGCCCGAGTTCCGGATAGTAACTGAGGGACATTTCACTAACAGACTTTCACGGGCACCGTCTGTGACCGCCGACGGATCCGGGTTCGGCTGGAGCCCATCGTGGCAGAGATCGGCACTCTGGGGCAGCGCTTGAACAACCTGTGAGTAAAGAGACTTGGAACCGCAGCCCCTGCCTCTGCCACCCCTTTAACTGGCGCCGTCGCCCAGTGCTGCTGTGCCAATGGGGACTACCACCACCCCCCCGTCCTCCAACATCCTCCCCGGGGTAATCCCGCTCTGCCTGTGGGGAGCAACACTATCCCGGCTGCATCTAACATCTGTCCCAGTGAGAGACTCTGCAGCAGCAGCCACATATCTGGCCGCGTACCACAGGTGGGGTCACGAACATCATATAGACTTTCGTAACCGTCACCCCCATCCTCCAACTACCACCCTCATCCTCCATTCCTGCCTCCCGTCCACCGCCATCGTTCCCTTCCTGTACGCCTCGAGGCCAAGCCACCCTGTGACGACGCAGAGGATCTGCACCCCAGGCCCGGCGACAAGTAGGTTAAAACACCTGCCCTGTGGGGCGCTACACATACAGAGCTGCATATGGAGCCCATCACGTCCACAATTTGCTTATATGACTGGTCTGCAAAGTTCAGGTCTTACCTGAATTTAATGAAGAAAAAACAAAAAAGCTAGCACTGAATGTGCACTACAGCACTAAAAATTCCAACTGTACTTATTATAAATATGAGATTTTTGGCAAAAAATTGCAATTTCTTGAGCCTGCTTATATGACTGGTCTGCAAAGTTGAGGTCTTATGTGAATTTAACCTAAGGCTGCTTTCACACCTCCGGCTTTTGCAATGCGGCACAATCCGGCACTTTGCAGGAAAACCGCAACCGTTTTTTTTTGCTGCCGGTTGCGTTTTTCCTGCATAGACTTTAATTAGTGCCGCATTGTGCCGCATGGGCTTGCGTTCGGTCCGGCTTTTGCCGCATGCGGCAGATTTAGCCGATGCGGCGGCCGGATCGAACGTTCCCTGGCACGTTTTTTGCTCCGGCAAAAAAAAACCGCATCGCGCCACATCCGGCCGATGCGGCGCTTTTCCCAATGCATCCCTATGGATGCCGAATGCGGCGCGATGCGGAAAAAAACGCATCCGGCCGCCGCATGCGGTTTTTGCCACTGCGCATGCTCAGTAGCATGCCGCAAGCGGCAAAAACCGGACCGGCCGCATGTAAAAAACTTATGCAAATGATGCAGTGTTTTCACCGCATCCGTTGCATAGGCTTCACAGCCGGATTGAGCCGCAGAGCTCAAGCCGGATGTGTGAAAGTAGCCAAAGACTTCATTTGTGCGTGCTCTATCCATGCTTTTCGCAAATAGAAGATGTGCCATGTGCAACCTGTTGTCAGTAAGATCAATCTTCCTAAGCTGTCTGTATGGGCACGCAGGTCTTTGTAAGCTTAATATAATGGCATTTTGTTATATGCGATCTAATATTTTATTTCAGAGAAATCTAAATTTATCTTAATATGTAAATGAACTGTTGAAATCTATGGGCCGGGCGGACACAGATTTGCCTAAAGGCCCTGTTACACGCTACGATTTATCTGACGATATGTCGTCGGGGTCACGGTTTCCGTGAGGCACATCCGTCATCATTAGCGACGTTGTTGCGTGTGACTCCGGACGATCGCAAATAGGTTGAAAATCGTTGATCGTTGACACGTCGTTCAGTTCCAAAATATTGTTCGTCGTTTGGAACGCAGCAGACATATTGCTACCTGTGACACCCTGCAAACGACGAACAACATCCACACGACCGCCTTGGTCTAACAATATATATCGCTGAACGATGTTGTGTCGTTTGTGAGATGTGTACGTGTGACCACTACTAAACTACCTATGTGCGATCTCGGCAAATCGTAACTACGATCTGGGCGTGTCACATCGCTACTGAGATCGTCAGATAAATCGTAGCGTGTAACGGGGCCTTAAGAATATGCCTCCAGAGCTTATTGTAAATGAAAAGGAGTTACCAGTATGAGACATGTAGATGAGGAAAGAAGTAGGGCAGAAAAAAAAAGTGCAGTAGGACTTTAACTGGTAGAAATGGGGTAAAAAGAATTAGGGTGTCTTCCTGTGTGACACAACCATTCATGTGCAAGAAACAGGCTGCTCTGAATGAGTGAGTCCAAATAATGTCTTGGGATAAAGGCCGCTTTACACATAACGACATCACTAACGAGATGTCGTTGGGGGTCACAGAATTCGTGACGCACAACCGGCCTCATTAGCGACGTTGTTGCGTGTGACATGTACGAGCGACCGCTAACGATGCAAAATACTCACCAAATCGTTGATTGTTGACACGTCGTCCATTTCCCAAATATCGTTGCTGATTTTGGACGCAGGTAGTTCGTCGTTCCTGCGGAAGCACACATCGCTACGTGTGACACCCCAAGAACGACAAACAACACCGTACCTGCGTCCTCCAGCAACGAGGTGGGCGTGACTTTCATGCGGCTGCTCTCTGCCCCTCCGCTTCTATTGGACGCCTGCCATGTGACATCGCTGTGACGCTGCATGGACCGCCCCCTTAGAAAAGAGGCTGTTCGCCGGCCACAGCGACGTCGTTAGGAAGGTATGTGTGACGGGTAGTAGCGATATTGTGCACCACGGGCAGCGATTTGCCCATGACGCACAAACGACGGGGGCGGATGCGAACACTAGCGGCATCGCTAGTGATGTTGCAGCTTGTAAAGCCCCCTTCAATGTATGGTTTATTTCATAAATTTGTTCCAAGATGTTGTTTAGACCCATTGATCTAGTTATTCACAGCAGCACAGAGGTACCACATATAGAGATGAGCAAACCTCTCAAGGTTCGGTTCACCGAGCCCAACCGCACAAGGTTCTTTGAACCTCTATCAAACTGAACTTCGAACTTTTATGAAACCTCATTGAGTTCAATGGGAGGCCATACATAAGGCAGAGAAAACACCTTTAGGGGGTTTGAAAGGCTTTTATTATAGCAAAAAAATACGTTTTACAGTGCAGCACCATTGTTTCGGTATAGTTATTAGCTTCCTAGACTATTGACATAAGAAATATAGAGGTGGATGAGATGTGTAGGGCTGGTGATCCCATACCCCTGCCAGTACAGACAAGAGACAACTTTGAGACCTATCAGTTGTCTCGAGATTGAAAATCCTTTCATGCAGACAACAATACAGAAGCATCAGTTGCCCCACCTCCCCATAGGGCATTAAAAGAGCAGGGAGGTATGGTCCATACAACACAAAGGCTGTGACCCGACATTTTATAAATTAAGTCATGCCTGACTAGGCCTCTTGCTCCCAGAAGACTGGCACTACAGACAAAAGACAACTTGGAGACCCTACTTGGTGTCTCCACATTTCCAAAAATTAAGGTCAGGCAACAGGAAAAGTGACAACAGTTGGCACTCACTACAAATAGCCCAACAAAGCAACATGGCTGCGTTGGAACAGCCCTGAACAAGGCCTGAACCAGTATTTCTACATTCACCAGAGACAGCAAGATGACAGACAGGAGTAGGCCTCTTGTTCCCAGACCACTGAAACTGAAGTGAAAATATAACTTTTAAAACCGACTTGGAGTGTTCAGATTTAAAAACATTTCAGGCAGACAGCAGTTCAGTGACTTCAATTGCCTCCCCCATTACACCATAGTGTCTTTGCAAAAAAGGGAGGTATGGTCCATGCAACCCACAGGATGTGGCTTGGCATTTAAATGTTAGAGATCAAGAGATGCATGATAGACAGGCGTAGACCTCTTGCTAACAGAAGCCTGACACTACACCATCGCCTAGTCTGCACAGGGTGGGACTGGGTTGGCAAAGTCACTGGACATCCATGACTTCATCTTTATGAACATTAGGCGGTCTACACTTTCACAATCTAAAACTTGAAAATGTGCTGCTATCGTCCACTAATGAAGAATGTTGTTAAAAGAGCACGGATTTTGGGCAGTCCAAAATTCTTGGTGAAACTTTATTAATGACAACTTTGTATGGGACACCCAACTACTTGGCTCCTGAGGTGTTGATCACAGGAGGAAGAGAAGCAGCAGAGGCGTTTGATTTGGTTTCCGGTTGTTGGGTTGGCCCGGTAGTTCTCATTTTAGCGCAGTGAGATTCCCATAGTAATGCATGTTGATTGTGCATGTGCCTGTTCATGCATGTAATAGTCAAATTATTTGAATTTTTGCCTCTACTGAGTCTTTATTTACAACATTGGCAGATAATGAAAGTTGGGTCTTCCTTTGCTGTCTCAAAAAAGGCCCAGGCTAGGCAACTCTTCCTGCAAACCGGAGACCTGCCACCGGTGCTGGCCACAGCCAGAGTTGTGGATGAGGATGCAGTGCTTCTCATGGTTGCATCACTACATGTTTGTGCAGGAATCATCAACATAACATCCTTGCCTTCCTCCTCCTCCTCCTCCTCATTTGCTGAGCTACTCAACTGCATGCCTCTGGGTTCACACCAAATGGGATCTACAACTTCATCATCATACTCTGTGTTGTCCCCATCCTCCTTTTCCTGACCTGACATCACAGGACAGTACGAGTGTGCCTCAGGAATCTGAGTTTCATCATCATTACCTCCACCCCCGGGGGATATCAGTTGACGAAGGTCGGGATCTAGCTGGGACCCTACTTCATCTAGACCAGGATCCAGGAAAAGGAAAGGCCACTTGATGCAGCGCTTGCCATCCACTCCAGCACCTGCTGTATATCCGCCTCATTTCAAAGTTAAAGCTATGTGCGTCTGCCAAAAAAAATCTATTGGAGTAGGCTGTCCAGTAACAGAAGTTGTTCTCATTTCTCTTGGGATAGGATGAGGCGGCGTTTGCTCATTAGACCTTTGACTAACAGAACTTCCCCAACGTACATCTCCAATACCCCACCTATTTTTCATTCCACAACAACCTTGTTGTGATTTACCACTAATGATTGATGTACCCTTCCACTTTCAAACAGATGTTTTGCAAACCTACACCCACACCTGTCAGACACGTGACACAAAAAATTAATTATTTCTTTCCTGCCTGAGTTGGCAATATTGTGAAGGCAATAAAAAGTACCACTACCTACAAATGCGTTTCACTGCCTAATTTTGAGCACACATGGAAAAGCACCAAGAAGACTGTAATACTATTGTACGTTCTGAGGATTTCGATAGCGTTAGGGCAATGACAACCAGAGACGAGTTCTTGGTACAAGATGTTTATAATATGTAACCACGGTAGATACACAACGGAACAAACAGTAGAACACACACACGAAATACCTTCCCGAAACGGAGCGAAGGGGATTCCCGGGGCCACGCACCGGACTCCCCCAGGGAGACCACCAGAGCGAACCCCTATACAGGGACTGTCCGGCAATCACCCCGAAAGGCCTAAATGCGCAGCAGCCGGGAACACAAGGGGCAAGTGGTAAAGTCCAGAAGTGTCCGTACGGGATGATAGTCCAGAGTGGTTACGAACCAGAAGGAACCGGGCAGAAGTGCTGACCAAAGACGGCAGACGGAGTCCGGGCACAGCTTGGAGAAACCGGGTATGGTCCAGAGTCGGTCGGTAGTCTTTCAGAAGGATCCAAAAGGCAATCAGGAAGTAGAAGCAGCAAAGCAGGAGCACACAGCAAGCAGTATACTCAGGCACTGGACTAGGCTTAGAGGCGGCCTTTTAAGCAGCTGGACAGGAAGTAGGGCAACAGAACATTAAACTCCATGTTAACTGAGGGCAAGCTCTTTCAAAAGAGAACTGGAAAACCCGGAAACCTGACATTACTCCCCCCCCCAGAAACGGCCTCAGGACGGATCAGGACCTGGCTTATCCGGGTACCGCCGATGAAACTGAGCAATCTTCCGGGGTGCCCGAATGTTACCCACCGGTTCCCAGGAATCGTCCTCGGGGGCGTACCGCTGCCAACGTACCAGATACTGAAGCCGACGACGATGGAGCCGGGAGTCAATAATGTCCTCAACCACGAACTGCTCCTCGCCGTCGACCATCACAGGCGGAGGAGGAGGCACGACCCGACCATGAAACGTATTAGGAGAAACGGGTTTGAGGAGAGAAACATGAAAGACCGGATGTACCTTCAGATGGTGCGGTAACCGCAGCCGACAGGCCACAGGGCTCACGATCCCGGTGATCTTAAATGGACCGATGAATTTTTGTCCCAGCTTCTGCGAAGGGACACACAATCTCAGGTTTTTGGTGGATAACCATACAGAGTCTCCTACCTTATACAAGGGTGCCGGTTTCCGGTGAGTGTCTGCCGACCTCTTGTACCGCTCCTGAGCCGTAGCCACAGTGTCCTGTAGAACCTCCAGATTTTGTCGTAGCTCTGTCAATCTGTCCTCCACCGCAGGCACCGAAACCGCAACCGGTGACCTAGGCACAATAGTCGGATGGTAACCCAAGTTAGCAAAAAAGGGCGTTACCTTAGTGGAGCTGCTCTGAGTGTTGTTATACGAGAACTCCGCCAACGGAAGCATCTTCAACCAATCGTCCTGCAGATGGCTGACATAACATCGAAGGTATTGTTCCAGGGTTTGATTAGTCCGTTCGGTTTGCCCATTCGTCTGAGGATGGTATGCAGAAGACAAACAGACATCAATCTGGAGTGCCGTACAAAACCCCTTCCAGAACCTAGACGTGAACTGCACGCCCCGGTCAGAGATGATCTCGTCTGGTACCCCATGCAATCGGAATACGTTCTGGATAACCAAATCCACTGTCTCTGCGGCTGAGGGAAGACCGGTACACGGAATAAAGTGAGCAGCTTTAGTCAACCGATCCACCACCACCAAAATGGTATTGTGACCGCCTGAGACTGGCAACTCCACAATAAAATCCATTGAGATAGACCCCCAAGGGCGAGATGGCACGGGTAACGGTTGGAGGAGTCCCGTAGGAGCCACACGAGGGACCTTGCACCGGGCACAAACCACACATGAGTGGACATAGTCCTTTACATCCTTTAAACAGGTAGGCCACCAGAAAAAACGGCTCAGAAATTCCTGCGTCTTCTGTACCCCCCTATGACCAGCCAACACGGAGTCATGGACCAACTTGAGAACCCGAAGTCTTACGGCCTCCGGGACATAAATGCGTCGTTCTCTCAACCACACACCATTCCGAAGAACAAGAGTTACATCATTCGGGGGGGCAGCAAGAAATACGTCACCATCATAGGCCAGCTTGATGTCCTTCCACAAGTCCTGGTCCTGGATTACTCCAACGAAATTGGCATCCGATAACACGGTCTGAGACGGGGTTCCAGGCACGGAGTCCACGGCATGGATTCGGGACAAGGCATCGGCTTTCCCATTACGTGAACCTGGACGGTATGTAACGATAAAATTGAACTGGTTAAGGAACAAACTCCAACGGGCTTGCCGTGGAGACAGACACCTGGCAGATTTAAGAAATTCCAGATTACGGTGATCTGTGAGTACTATCACTTGCTGCGCGGCTCCCTGTAAGTGGTGTCTCCATTCCTTGAAAGCTGAAATAATCGCTAACAATTCCTTGTCCGCAATGTCATAGTTCCTTTCTGCAGGGGACAACCGGCGGGAAAAGAAAGCACACGGATGCAAGAGACTCTTGTCCCCAGTCCTTTGAGAAAGGATGGCCCCTAAGGCGTAGTCGGAAGCGTCGACTTCCACGATAAAGGGAAGTGCGGGATTCGGATGTACCAATATTGGCGCTGAGGTAAAACAAACCTTGAGACGATGGAATGCTTCCTGGGCCTGGGCGGACCACACAAACTTCTGTCCTTTCTTGGTTAACAGAGTGATGGGACGAACGATCTCTGAAAAATTACGGATAAAGCGTCGGTAAAAGTTGGCAAAACCGACAAAGCGTTGTACCTCTTTGATGTTTCCCGGTTCCGGCCAGTCTAGAATTGCTTGTATCTTGCCAGACTCCATGTCCAGTCCCTGAGGAGAGATGACATAACCTAAGAATTGTATTTGTGAGGAATGGAATTCGCATTTCTCCAGTTTGATGTACAGGTGGTTTTCCCTCAGCCGGGTAAGTACGGTCTTGACGTGCTCCTGGTGTTCCTGTAGGGAATCAGAAAAGATTAGGATATCGTCCAGATAAACCACCATGAATTGGTCCATGATATCCCTAAAAATATCATTAACTAGATGTTGGAAAGCCGCGGGAGCGTTACAAAGTCCAAAAGGCATCACTAGGTACTCAAAATGTCCATACCGACATCGGAACGCGGTCTTCCACTCGTCTCCGGGACGTATGCGAAGTAGATTATATGCCCCACGGAGATCCAATTTGGTGAATATTTTTGCTTGTTGGACCCTCTCCAATAGCTCAGGAATCAACGGTAACGGATACCGGTTCCGGATGGTTATTTTATTCAGTTCCCGGTAGTCAATACAGGGTCTCAGAGTCCCCTCTTTCTTTTTCACGAAAAAGATGGGTGCCCCTGCTGGTGAGGTAGACGGGCGAATAAATACCTTGGCTAGACTTTCATCAATGTACTCTTTTAGTGCTTCTAGCTCAGGTGCCGCCAATGGGTAGACATGACCAAACGGGGTCTCCACCCCTGGGAGTAAGTCTATGGGGCAATCATACGGTCTATGCGGGGGAAGCCGATCGGCTTTTCTTTTGTCGCATATATCAGCAAAGTCATTATAAACCGGGGGTAGAACAGGTACCTGTACAGTGCCCTCCGCAGTCGGTGTTACTGGAACCGGAACAGTTGGACTAACGGTCGAACCACTCTGCGGTGGGAAGGATATTTCCTTAGTCTCCCAATCGATGACTGGATTTGTAGACTGTAGCCACGGAATACCTAAAATAATCGGAAAATGAGGAGAAGAAATGATCATGAACACAAGGATCTCCTGCTGACCTGGCTTCATCACGCATTCTAGCGGTACTGTTTCCCGATCAACCGGTCCAGAGATTAACGGAGATCCGTCTACCGTCTCCATGGTAACCGGTGAGGATCTTTGCTGAGTCCGAATACCGTGTTTCCTGGCAAAAGAGGAGTCCATGAAATTTCCCCCTGCCCCAGAATCTATCATTGCAGAGGTAGGTATTAGCTGTCCCTCCCACCGAATCTGAATGGGGAGCGAGCAATGGGTATATTTCCCTTCTGAGTCCTTCGGTGAGGTGGACATTACAGTCAAGGGAAATACCGCATCCAGGTGTCCACTTGCCTCAGAGATATCGGACTCTGCGTCCGTGTTGTCACACTCTGCCATGGCTGCCAATACCTTATTTGGGCGATTCGGACGTTTCGGGCAGTCGATCAAGAAATGGTCCGATTGACCGCAATAGAAACACAAACGCTCACGGAGCCGGTGTTCACGACGTTCGTTGGTCTCTCGCTTTTGCAGAGAGTCCACTTGCATAGGAACGTCCTCAGCCTCCCGTGGCGTCCTGAGAGCGGGTTCTCTGGAAGGAAACGCAAAGTTGTTTACACGGTTTACAGCTGCCCATTTTTCCTGTCTCCGTTCCGTCAAGCGGGTATCAACACGCACACAGTGCTGGAGAAACAGTTCAAAATCCCCTGGAGACTCGGAACGAGCTAACTCGTCCTTGATGGTACCGGACAAACCTTTTCTGAAAACAGACAATAATGCATTGTTTCCCCAATCGGTGTCTACCACTAACCTCTTGAACTCAGTGGCGTATTCAACGACAGAACGCTTTCCCTGACGTAAGGAAAGGAGAGCCGATTCAGCGGTAGCACGGCGATTCGGATCATCAAACATCTGCGCCATTGCGGTCAGAAAGTCATCCAGGTGATTTAAACGGATGTCCCGATTCTCTATCATAGGATTAGCCAAAGCCAGTGCTCGTGAGGTTAGTAACATGATTATACATAACACTTTGGACCGGTCAGAACGGTAATAATCAGCATGTACATCAAAAAATAGTATACATTGGTTCACAAATCCACGAAACTGACTACGATCACCATTGAAACGGAAAGGGGGTAACCTAGGCATACCGGCAGCTGATACGGACGTAGTGGGGACGGCTTCCTGAGCCTCCACTCTGACTTGCAAATCCTGAATAGCCGGACCCAGTACCTGGTGATCATGACCCAGCTGTGCCTCCACATCTCTAAGTTTAGTTTGTACCGCTTCCATCTCCTGCTGTAAGGAGTTAATCATGGAAAAGAGCTGATCTACTCGTGTCTCAGTCATTGCCCCAGCGAAATCCTCTCTAGGCCTGAGTATAATGTAATACTATTGTACGTTCTGAGGATTTCGATAGCGTTAGGGCAATGACAACCAGAGACGAGTTCTTGGTACAAGATGTTTATAATATGTAACCACGGTAGATACACAACGGAACAAACAGTAGAACACACACACGAAATACCTTCCCGAAACGGAGCGAAGGGGATTCCCGGGGCCACGCACCGGACTCCCCCAGGGAGACCACCAGAGCGAACCCCTATACAGGGACTGTCCGGCAATCACCCCGAAAGGCCTAAATGCGCAGCAGCCGGGAACACAAGGGGCAAGTGGTAAAGTCCAGAAGTGTCCGTACGGGATGATAGTCCAGAGTGGTTACGAACCAGAAGGAACCGGGCAGAAGTGCTGACCAAAGACGGCAGACGGAGTCCGGGCACAGCTTGGAGAAACCGGGTATGGTCCAGAGTCGGTCGGTAGTCTTTCAGAAGGATCCAAAAGGCAATCAGGAAGTAGAAGCAGCAAAGCAGGAGCACACAGCAAGCAGTATACTCAGGCACTGGACTAGGCTTAGAGGCGGCCTTTTAAGCAGCTGGACAGGAAGTAGGGCAACAGAACATTAAACTCCATGTTAACTGAGGGCAAGCTCTTTCAAAAGAGAACTGGAAAACCCGGAAACCTGACAAAGACCTTTTTAGCTTATTTAATAGCAAATTTCCAGCAAGACTAATAACAATACCTATAAATGTGTTTCACTGCAGAATTATGAGCAGGCAATTAAAATTGCCAAGAATAACTTTTTAGCTAGTTGCCTAGAAAATTTACAGTTGGTCAGGCACTGCTAACTAGCAATACCTATAATTGTGTTTGCATAATTTTCAGCAGGCAATTAAAATTGGCAAGAACCACTTTTTAAATACTTCCCTAGTAACATTTTTGGCCAAGCGCAGCTAACTAGCAATACCTCTAAATGTTCCAGAAAGACACTCATCGCTGAATTGTTTAGGATCCTGCTCTTAGATTTCTTGAATGTGGAGAAGCTGCATGCTGGGATTTGGAAGTTCGTGACGCCACCCACGGTGCGTGGTAAGGTGGAGTACCACCGCTGCTGTTGGGGGAGCCCTGTGGCGGTGGTATGGCAGCGAGGTGTTTAACCCCCCGTGCATAGGGGGTGTTGCCCCAGGGCCCGGTGTTGGCAGTGAAGGGGTGCCGTTGGGAAAGGAAAGGTTTCTGCGTACTCACTCAGTCCAAGAATACTGACAAGGACAGCTTGTAAACCAGAATTCTGAGCCCCGCTACATCAAGGAGGGATAACGCTTGGATCTGTGCCCTTGGTGTTGCCTGTTAGCCTGTGACCTTCTCCGTGGCACCTTGTTCACTGTTTGGACCCTATAGTATGGAACTAATCGGGTCCCGCTCACCCGTATGGCTAACGGAGTGATCTTGCTCTCAGGGTTCACGCTTGCGATTTGATGGACTGTGTTTTGGGAAAAGTCCTATCCCCTCGTTGCACTAGTACCCCGATTTTGGAGTGGGTGAGGGATGAATCTTGAAGACTTCACCCCCGTCGGTAAATTACCAGGACGCTTGAAGCTACTTCCCGGACTAGGGTCCCCGTTGGGCCCTGGCCCCTGCCCGGAGATGGCTCAAGGCCGCCGGCTGCCCTACTCGGCAGATCCGTGCCCCTTGACACGATCCCCTGCGACCGGGGTTCCAGCTCCTACCAGGCCCAGAACAACATCTGCCACCTAGTACAACAAGGAGCCATGCTCCTCAACGGTGACCTCTCCTCTCGAGAGTCACCACTCAACTCCTTGTGACCTCTCTTCTTGAGAGTCACTACACAACTCCTTGTGACCTCTCCTCTTGAAAGTCACTACACAACTCCTTGTGACCTCTCCTCTTGAAAGTCACTACACAACGCCTCTCACTTTTTTACTTCTCCCCTACCACCCCCCAAGTGGGCGGCCCTATTCCCTTCAGGACCCCCCAATGGTATGTCTGGTGGGTGTAGTGTAAAGTGTTCCTAGGGTTTTGACTGGCTCTGATCTTAGCAACACCGAAGAACAGGGATCCGTAACCAAGGAGGAGTGGATACTGTGCAGAAGGGCAGATTGCAAAAATACCCTGTGATGACCTGATAGGCCAAGGCGTCACACCTGCATGACGAGTTTGTTCCCAAATAGCAATGGCAATTTTAGTTACTTCTAAATATAGTGACTTGCCCCAGAACTGTTAGCTATGTTGGTCTGGATTGCAAAATTGTCTACGCCCTCAAGTGATTAACTGTAAACATACCACATTCCTCTTTTTGTTAAGATAACAAAGATCAATATGTTATGTAATATCCACACCCATTTCACATCCATTTACTGTCTACACCACTGAGAAACGAAAGCGCAATTCAGAATTTTCGTAACAATCCAGAGGAAAACATACCGTAAATGTAAGTAATCATTTCTTCTTTGAATTCTAACACTTTAAAACATTTATTATTGTTTTCTATATTGGTAAGTGAATATTAAGATTCAAATATTTTTGATTGTTAGAAAAGTGTTTAAATTAACCAAAATTTTGAAGACAAGGTGCACAAAGGTGCTGTGTCTTACTGTCAGACTTTGGGGTTATTGAGTACAATGTAGAACAGTTTATTTGGACTGGATCATTTGTTCTGAAGGAAGATGAACCTTCAGCTGTACTTCACCAATTTGTACCACAGTTTTGCGCCTGCTCAAATAGCTGACAATAAATACTGATTTTAATAATTTCTCAAGAACTTTCATATGGGACTGATTGGGTTATAAAGATTTGAGACAGAGATCAATTTAAGGCCGGTTTCAGACGTCCGTGTTTCAGGTACAGTACAGACCAAAAGTTTGGACACACCTTCTCATCTCTAGAACAACTGTTAAGAGGAGACTTTGTGCAGCAGCCTTCATGGTAAAATAGCTGCTAAGAAACCCCTGCTAAGGACAGACAACAAGCAGAAGAGACATGTTTGGGCTAATCACCCCCCTCCATGGAGAGGCAGTGTGTGAGTGATTACTCCATCAGTGTTTTGCACCTGTTGCCGCCTTGTTTATTAGGCTACTTTCACACATCCGGTTTGAGCAGTGCGGCTCAATCCGGCTGTGAAGCCTATGCAACGGATGCGGTGAAAACACCGCATCCTTTGCATAAGTTTTTTACATGTGGCCGGTCCGGTTTTTGCCGCTTGCGGCATGCTACTGAGCACGCGCAGTGGCAAAAACCGCATGCGGCGGCCGGATGCGGTTTTTGCCGCATCGTGCCGCATCCGGCATCCATAGGGATGCATTGGGAAAAGCGCCGCATCGGCCGTATGCGGCGCGATGCGGTTTTTTTTTGCCGGAGCAAAAAACGTAGCAGGGAACGTTCCATCCGGCCGCCGCATCGGCTAAATCTGCCGCATGCGGCAAAAACCGGACCGAACGCAAGCCCATGCGGCACAATGCGGCACTAATTAAAGTCTATGCAGGAAAAACGCAACCGGCAGCAAAAAAAAACGGTTGCGGTTTTCCTGCAAAGTGCCAGATTGTGCCGCATTGCAAAAGCCGGAGGTGTGAAAGTAGCCTTAAGGGGTTTTGCTGCACCCTGCCAGCGCATTAGATTCAGTGGCCTGGGCAGGTAACCACTGTTGCTGTCAATAATTGTTTATGATCTGTGCCAATTTTTTTTACTTTGACAAAACTAATAGATGCTTGTTTGAAAAAAAATCAGTGAGCATTTTTAATCCCTAAATGCCATACACACTGCAGGAATTGATGCGAAATGTCTTATTAAACAGGTACATAATGGAGATGATGTTATTGAAATTGTCACTGGCATTGAATTTGTTCTTTTGATAAAGACAAGGTGGAAATGGGCTCAGAGATCAATAAATGTGCTGTACATTCACTCCTTACAAGGGTTGTCCAGGGTAAAACTATTAGGCCCTGTGCGCACTTATCGGATTTTGCCGCGGATTTTCTGCGGATTTGCTGCATGTTTCGCTGCAGAAAATGTTCATAACATCTCTGCAGTGATTCACCAGCAAAACCTATGGGAAAAAAAAAAATCCTGTGCGCACTGGGCGGAATTTGACAGCTGCATGTTTTGCTGCGGGATTCCCGCAGCAAAAACAATTGCATGTCAATTCTTTTCCGCACATCGCTGCGGGATTTCACTCCATTGACTCCAATGTAATCGTGAAATCCCGCAGGGAATAACGCAGGCAGCAAATTCTGTGCAGTTCACTGCGTTTTGCTGCGTTATTCCCTGCGGTATTTCGCGGTTTACCTCCGGTAATGTACATCGCTTGCCTGCGGTTTTGCAGGGAAGTGATGTCATTACAGGAAGAGGAAGCCGTGCAGAGAGTAAACACACACAGATCACAGACACACACACACCCAGACACATAGAACACACATAGAAAGCAAACGGAAATATAGAAAACAAAACACGTGGGCTTCGCTGCATATTTACCGTCCAGCCGAGGTAAACACACAGCGGCGGCCCGGTATTCTCAGGCTGGGGAGGGAGAGGGGCAGGGTTAATGTCCCCCGCCTCACTCTCCCTCCCGCAGCCGAGAATATCAGCCGCAGCTGCCCCGGGACTGTCGCATGCATTATGCAGCACTACCGGAGTGTCCCTGGCTCTTCCTGCAGCCGTGTAGCAGTGGCAGTCAGGGTAATACAAGGAGTTAATGGTGGCGGATCACCGCCATTAACTCCAGGCTTGATCATGGCAGCGTCTATGTGACAGCTGACATGACCAACCCGTAAGTAAAGTGAAAAAACACACACCGAAAAATCCTTTATTTTAAATAAAACACAAACAAGCCTCGTTCACCCTTTTATTAACCCCTCCCGAAACAAAGCTCCGACGTAATCCACAGCTCTGGCGTCCTGCGATGCTTGCATCCAGCCGCGACTGACACAGACACTGCTGAATGCAGCCTCGCAGCGAGACAGCAGAGGTAACTACAGGGCATTTCCCACGGCCGGTAATGTGAACTCACTGCCGACCGTGAGAAATGCTGAGTGTGCTCACAGGGACTATCTATCCATCTATCCCTCTATCCATCTATCCCTCTATCCATCTATCCCTCTATCCATCTATCCCTCTATCTATCCCTCTGTCTATCTATCTATCTATCTATCTATCCCTCTATCTATCTATCTATCTATCCATCTATCTATCCCTCTGTCTATCTATCTATCTATCTCTCTATCCCTCTATCTATCTATCCATCTATCTATCTATCCCTCTATCTATCTATCTATCTATCTATCTATCTATCTATCCCTCTATCTATCTATCTATCTATCTATCTATCTATCTATCTATCCATCTATCTATCCCTCTGTCTGTCTATCTATCTATCTCTCTATCCCTCTATCTATCTATCCATCTATCTATCCCTCTGTCTGTCTATCTATCTATCTCTCTATCCCTCTATCTATCTATCTATCTATCTATCTATCTATCCCTCTGTCTGTCTATCTATCTATTCTTCTGTCTATTTCTCTATCTCAGAATGAAATTACTTTTTTTTTTTCAATGTGCTTTATTGCATTGAATGCAATAAAGCACATACCAACCTGCACGCGGCAAAACCGTGGCAATACCGCGAACAGTACCGCTGTAAAACCGCAGCAAACCGCATGCGGATTTCGGGTGCGGTTTGCCGCGTTTTTTTTACCGCGGGTGCGGTAATCTTTGAATACCTGCGGAATTTTCTTGAGAAAATTCCATTTTCCAGTGCGCACATAGCCTTAGTCTGCAGTCACTCGCGTGCACTGCAAGGATTCTCCGGTTGCAGCGATATGATTACTCTTGGCCAGAGTCTGACTAAATGGGTGCGGCCTTGCTTGATACAAGTGTATTAAGTGAGACTGGAAACAGTTTAGTCGGATTGTGGCCAGGCGTAATCATATTGCTGATACCGGAGAATCCTTGTGGCGTACAATGCACGCAATGTGAGGTTTCACAAGTCTGCAGTCACATACAGAGACTGCAGACTTCTAGTTTTACACCAGACAACCCATTTAAATTAACTTGTAGAAGATAATTATTTTCATTTTGCCTAGAATTTAAATTTTTTTTTTTTAATTATTTGTAATTAATTGTAAACCACTGCATGCTTTTCCAGATGGTGGATAACCGATGTACAACATATGCAATTGGTTGGAGACTTTAAAAAGTATAACTGGTCTGTCGAGCAGCCTTGGAGTAAATGAAGATGGCATCTGCAATATTTGGACTTCTATTTTAAAAGGTAAGAAAAAAAGGACATGTATAATGTGAGTCTGAGATAATGCAGACACTTGGCCTGGTTAATGTTTCTATACTACACTTTACAGTACTATTTGAACTGTTTATTGTGACTACAGGAGACACCGCTTGTGCTTTACACCACTCCATCTGACGAAAGACATCAGAGTGTGCCCCCCCAATGTAAAATGGTGGACATGCTCCAAATATTATAGTGGGCACCTCAGTAGCTGACAATGCCGATATTTAATAAAAAATAACTATAAAAAGGCCAAGATTGCTATGAGTACCATACAGAGGTAGACTCATATGTGACATTTTTTTGTATTTCCCATCTAGTCTAGCCACAAGTTTGCTACATACATATTTTACTTAGTCCTTGTGCACACGCTGCATGTTTTTGCCGTCTTTTTTGGGGTGCAGTTTGTTGCCCAAAACTGCATGTGTGTGTCTCTCCTTCTCCCAGCAAAGTTTGAGAATTCAAAAATGCTGTGCGCACGTTGCTTCTTTCTTTTTTTTTCATTGCAGTTTTGGGTGCAGAAAAAAGAAGAAGCATGTCAATGCTTTGTGCGTTTTCGTTCTGCGTTTTTGAGCCCTTGAAGCCATTAAATACACTAAAAAAAATGCATGGCACAAAAATGCACCAAAGAAACACATGCATTTTTCAGCAACAAGATGCATTTTTTTTTTTTTACCACAAAGTGCAGTTTTTAAGTGCAGAAAATCTGCAGCATACGCACATACCTCATTTCCAGCACTCTCCCCACTTATTCCCAAATTCTCCCTCCTCGTGATACCTACAAATCTGTTGCCTGTTTCCCCTCCCCTTGTTGTGCTGCACAGTACCCTTAATACTGTACTGGTAGTAAATGTTATTGTAATGCCTTTGTGCTTTAGTGCCACTTACATTAAAAATACCCCATGTGTTCCCCATTGAAGACTATAAGTGGCACTTTATAAAGTAATTATATACTGAGTGCCCCCTTATAGTGTAATAATACCACAAATGTACCCTTCTAATTAGTAATAGTGAGTGTCCTTTTTAAAATAATATTAATTCGCAGCACTACTATAAAATAATAATGCTCCTTACATTTTCCCATAACAATTAAAAATGATCAAAGTACTCTTGTATTAAGTAATATCCCAACTGCCCAACAAAAATTGATAATGTCTCCAGATTGCCCCCTGACACGTAATGATGCCACCTGATTGGCCATAAAAAGTAATTATGCCCTTTGAGTGCCTGTTTAAAAGCTGTAGAAAAAAAGTTATACTCTCCTAAAGTCCATAAAAGTACATCAGTCTTCTTGTTCTCTTATCGTCCATGTGCAGTCAGGTCAACATGTGCCGCCCCTGCAGCGGTCGAACCTCTCAGATCCAGGGGTGATTACTCATGACTCGAGGGCCTCCGGACCCGGGGGCTAGGGGCTACACTCAAATGAAGAAGGGGGGGTATTTACAGGGGAGATATAGTTTGTGACGCCACCCGTGGTGTGTGGTAATAGGGAGTACCGCCGCTGCCGTTGGGAGTACCCGGGATGATGGAGTGGGGCAGCTAGATGCTAGATGACGTTACCCTCCACGGGTAGTGATAGGTCCCGGGACTCTGGATGGTAAGCGACAGTGCAGGGGGAGCACAGGGCTGGTTGGGAGCAGGGGTTAATGAGGTACTCACTCAGCAAGAAAGTAGACGCTGACAACGTAGTAAACCAAGTCTCTGGGTGCCGCTGCCCTCTTGGGGAGCTCGTCCGGGTCCCGTGCCCTGCTGTACTGCCTGGCAGTCCGTGGCCTGCCTCCTGGCACTGTATTTTAGTGTTCAGTTGGCCCGTCAGCTTGAAGCTGTCCGGGCTCCGCTCCCCGCTAAGAGTAACAGAGGAGCTTGCTCTCAGGAGCTCATGCTTGGGACCCCAGTGGGCTTCTCTGCTTGGAAAACCCTATCCACCTCGTTGCGCTAGTGCCCCCGATCTGAGCTTCGTGGGAACAGTCCATATAGGCAGGACCTGTCCTCCACAGGTTAATTCCAGAGTTGCTTGAAGCTTCTCCCCGACCTAGGGTCCATGTACCCCGACGTGCCTTTGGTCCCAGCCCAGCTATTGAACTGCGGCTGCTGGCTATCCTCCAAGACTAGCCAGGCACCCAGTCCCAATCTCCCGCAACCGGGTCTCCGACTCCTCCAGGTCCAGACCACTATCTGTGACCTAGTCTGCTTTTCCCCTGGGAGCTCAAACTCCCAGCCTCCTCAGAGCTCCTCTCAGCTCGAGGGCTACCACTGTTCTGACTTGTTACCTCCCTGCCTGACCCCCTAGGTGGGCGGCCCTATTCCAGCTTAAGCAGCCCACTGGTGTACCTGACAGGTGTGGTGCAAGGTGTAACTAGGATTTGTGCATGCTGGTGGAGGCAGGACCACAAGATAGGGACCCAGAACCAAAGGGGGTTGAGCCCTGCACTGGGAGAGAAAGATTGTGCAGAACCCTGTGACATATAAATGAGAATGGATCACGTTATCCTTGTAAATAACCAAGGAGTTTTATATACACACTCACTTTAGGAAAGGTAGTGATCAATAAGAGTTATCTACAACCTCATATGTTACAGGGTGGTATACCCCAAAAGTATATTACAGTCACCTAGAGTCATATCACAAGGGGCTCAGATAATTTCCCCATTATACCCCAGGAGCTGAAAGAAAAATGGGATACAAACACCCCTGCAAATTACTGCAAAATAGAAAAGGTTGCTCCAATCATATTCTATATAATATAGTATAACAGGGAGAAAAGATGAATTACTTCCCTGAGAAGCAGGAATCCAGGCCTGCCAGGCCACAACGCATTTCTCCCCTCCCTTCAGAGGTTCATCAGGAGGCTAAGGGGAGACGGCAGTGGATCCTGTTCAGTACTAGCGGCTAAATGATCCGGGGTCTCGAATGAGCATCGCTTATTGCGCATGCGCCGCTACCGCCTCCTCCTCTCCTGCCACGCCTGCTCTCCATTTGATCCGCCCGCCTGCTCCTGGCCGCGTTCCCAAGCTACGCGCACCCGCCGCCTGTAATGCACCTGCCGGGAAACCCGCCAATTTTCAAGACTGCAGTGGAGTGTCATCGAGATTAACCCTTACACCGCCAGCATGCCACAGTGATTAACCCTTACACCGCCAGCCCGCCGGAAAAGCCGCCAAATTCAACTTTGCAGTGTAGTTCCATGGTGATTAACCCTTACACCCACAGCTGTATACAGATGGGGGGGGCACTATACCGTAGAGGAGGAGAGATATATACTGTTGTAGAGGAGGGAGCTGTATACTGTTGGTGAGGAGGGAGCTGTATACTGTTGGAGAGGAGGAGAGCTATATACTATTGTAGAGGAGGAGAGCTATATACTGTTGGAGAGGAGGAGAGCTATATACTGTTGGAGAGGAGGAGAGCTATATACTGTTGGAGAGGAGGAGAGCTATATACTGTTGGAGAGGAGGGAGCTGTCTACTGTTGTAGATGAGGAGAGCTGTATAATGTTGTAGAGGAGGGAGCTGTATACTGTTGTAGAGGAGGAGAGCTGTATACTGTTGTAGAGGAGGGAGCTGTATACTGTTGTAGAGGAGGGAGCTGTATACTGTTGTAGAAGAGGGAGCTGTATACTGTTGTAGAGGAGGGAGCTGTATACTGTTGTAGAGGAGGGAGCTGTATACTGTTGTAGAGGAGGGAGCTGTATACTGTTGTAGAGGAGGAGAGCTATATACTGTTGGTGAGGAGGGAGCTGTATACTGTTGGAGAGGAGGGAGCTGTATACTGTTGGAGAGGAGGAGAGCTATATACTGTTGGAGAGGAGGAGAGCTATATACTGTTGGAGAGGAGGAGAGCTGTATACTGTTGTAGAGGAGGGAGCTGTATACTGTTGTAGAGGAGGAGAGCTGTATACTGTTGTAGACGAGGAGAGCTGTATACTGTTGTAGAGGAGGAGAGCTATATACTGTTGTAGAGGAGGGAGCTGTACACTGTTGTAGAGGAGGGAGCTGTATACTGTTGTAGAGGAGGGAGCTGTATACTGTTGTAGAGGAGGGAGCTGTATACTGTTGTAGAGGAGGGAGCTGTATACTGTTGTAGAGGAGGGAGCTGTATACTGTTGTAGAGGAGGGAGCTGTATACTGTTGTAGAGGAGGGAGCTGTATACTGTTGTAGAGGAGGGAGCTGTATACTGTTGTAGAGGAGGGAGCTGTATACTGTTGCAGAGGAGGGAGCTGTATACTGTTGTAGAGGAGGGAGCTGTATACTGCTGTAGAGGAGGGAGCTGTATACTGTTGTAGAGGAGGGAGCTGTATACTGTTGCAGAGGAGGGAGCTGTATACGGTTGTAGAGGAGGGAGCTGTATACTGGTGTAGAGGAGAGCTATATACTGTTGGGGAGGAGGAGAGCTATATACTGTTGGGGAGGAGGAGAGCTATATACTGTTGGGGAAGAGGAGAGCTATATACTGTTGGGGAGGAGGAGAGCTATATACTGTTGGGGAGGAGGAGAGCTATATACTGTTGGGGAGGAGGAGAGCTATCTACTGTTGGAGAGTGTGGCGCCCTGGACAAGCCAGGGGCCACAGGTAACAACACACACACACCCCCACCCCCAGCAGTTCACAGCAGTCATCCCCAGTGAGACCTGATTTCTTCCCTCGGGTTCAGACAGACACACCAGGTGGGCGGAGTCAGGCAGATGGGCACGCCCACCGAGGAGTTTAGCTGGCCTGAGGCAGGAAACAAAGGCAGTGAAGTCCAGGCAGAGGAAGAGAGAGGAGGTCTGCAGAGAGGCAGACGCAGACTGGGGCCTAGGTTGGAGCCTAAGGCCCTCGTGTAGCCGGAGAGGCGGACGGTGGTGGCCATGTGACGCCCTGGGCAAGCCAGAGGTCACAGGTCATGACATCACCACACACCCCACATTCCCTGCAGGCACACCAAGGTCAAAACACAAATCCTTTTTGCCCTCCTCCAGGGACTGATGTCCACACCAGGGGGTGGGCCAGGCGGTTGGCTCCGCCCACTGAGGAGTTCACAGTCCTGGAGGCGGGAAAACCAGGCAGTTTAGTTGAGTTTGAGAGTTCAAAGTGAGAGGAAGGAGAAGGAGGACAGTGAGAGTAGTGACAGAGAAAGTGACAGTTTGGAAAGCCTGAAGTTGGTCCGGGTGTGTGCCCCGGACTGAGACAGCAAGGTTGGCAGACGGCGGTGACCGTCTGCAGGAGTGGCCTATTGGAGTCTACCGTAAGGACCGTGGACGGGTGGTGGCCCGGCGGTACCGGACCGGTACACAAAGAGAAGCCAGCACCATTGGCAGGTGCCTTTCGGATCCCGGCAAGGCTTGGAGTCGCTGTGAATTTGCCAAATCCGTCAGTGAAGGGGACCTCCTGGGTCTCTAAACAGCAAAGTCCCGATTGAAGGCAACCGTCCAACCATATTGGGGAGACACCGCCAAGGCACCAGTTTCCCAGGGCCAGCGCCTGCGGGCAAAAGAGAGGGGCTCCTCCGGCCCATATCCAAGTCGGGGAGCGGGTTACCGGTGGGAATCCATCGCTACCAACAACCGTATTTAGGTGCAGGGAAGAGACAGTCACCGCTAACTTGCAGGGAACATCAACACCGCAGCCGTCAGAGGGACCCGTCCAACCAGCCGCTTGTTTACCGTGAACTGTGTCATCATTCCTTGCTGAGTGAGTACCTCCATGCCGTGCGGCACAGCACTGCCCCTGCGTCCCTGCACCCCAACAGGCCCCATAACCCGCCTGTCAACCATTCTAACTCTCCATCATCGGGCCCCGGGACCACCAAACCCCCCTACCCACGGAGGGGAGGGCCAACATCTAGCTGCTCCATACCACCACTCCCGGGATCCCCATACCGAGCAGCGGTGGTGTCCACACAATCGCCACAACCGTGGGTGGCGTCACGGACAATAAACAATACCCAAAACCAAACCCCTTTTCAATCACGGGCGAGGAGCGCCGCTCGAGTTCCCCGGGATCCGGCCCATCGCTCGAGCCACCGAGCAGCAGAGGCCGCGGCAGCAGCGGCAGCCGGACCCGAGCAGTGGGAGAGCGCGGCGTCCCCTCCTCCGCCCGCGACAGCCATCTGTGGGAGCCGGGAAGACAGTCTGGTGGAACCGTAGGTAGCCAGGGCTGGGCGGTGGCCCACCGGTACCGAACCAGGGAGCCAGCTGGAAACCGGAGCGCAGGAGGAGCGTACAGAAGGTGCAGGAAAGGACTTACACTACCAACCTGGGGTCAGGGGAAAAACACCGCAGCCGTCTGTGGGATCCGTCTATCCAGCCGTTTGTTTTACCGGAGACTTTGCATTCATCATTGGCTGAGTGAGTACCACTGTGCCGTGCGGCACCGCGCTGCCCCCGCGACCCTGCACCTCACCAGGTCCCGTAACCCGCCTGCCATCCCTCCCTCACCGGGCCCCGGGACAACCAACCCCCCTACCCACGGAGGGGAGAAACAACATCCAAGCTGCTCCCTGTCACCGCTCCCGGGATCCCCGTCCAGAGCAGCGGTGGTGTCACAACCTCACCACAACCGTGGGTGGCGTCACGGACAATATCCCTAAAACCAAAACCATCCCCTTTTCACTCACGGGTGAGGGGCGCCGCTCGAGTCCCCGGGATCCGGCCCACCGCTCGAACCACCGAGCAGCAAGCGAAGCAGCAGCAGTGCCAGACCCGAGCAGTGGGTGAGCGCAGCGTCCCCTCCCCGCCCGCGACAGAGAGGAGGAGAGCTATATACTGTTGGAGAGGAGGAGAGCTATATACTGTTGGAGAGGAGGAGAGCTATATACTGTTGGAGAGGAGGAGAGCTATATACTGTTGGAGAGGAGGAGAGCTATATACTGTTGGAGAGGAGGGAGCTGTATACTGTTGTAGAGGAGGAGAGTTGTATACCCTTGGGGGAAGGGGAACTGTGTATTGGGGGAGCTTCATATGGAGAAATGGGAGGACCTATATACCGACACATAAGGGCTGCATACATGGGGGGGGGGTTACATGTATGGGAGGGGCGCATACATGGTGTGGCTGCATACATGAGGGGCTTGTGGCGTTTTGTTCATGAGTGGCATAACACAGGAAATGCGACACTTGTAGCCCATGTCTGGAAAAGCGCTATGGAAAGCGCCCATGTTGTACCTAGCAAAGCACCTGTAAAAAGTGTTCAAAAAAGCGCCAATGAGCTTGAAGAACATGGACTTTTTTCCAGCACTTGGCAGTGGAAAATAGTGTCATGGCACAAAGATATTTAAGTGCTAGGGCTTAAAAGGCCATAGGAAGCAATATTAAAAAAAAAAGCCCATTCACCAAGCACTTCTGCGAGTGCTAATCGCCGCATGCAAAATCGCAGCAATTAGCGCTCTCAAAAGTGCTGATGTGAAAGAGGCCTTAGGCTAATTTAACATGAGCGCTTTTCCAATCGCTAATTGCTGCACTTTGGCTGGAAACTAGAACCCAGGAAAAGATTTTAAATTGCCGCCATGAAAAGCGGGCGTTTTTACCAGCATTGAAGAGTGTGGGGGCGCTCCGTGTGGAGAAGTGCGGCGCTCGTGAAAAGCGCTAGTGTGAAAGCCCTCTAAGGTGGCCTTCACAGTACCGCTTCTTCATGGGCGCTTAGTGCTCAGGAGAAGCACGTCTTTTGCCCGCTGGAGCGTGCTTGCTTAATGCTACTTTCACACTTGCGTTGTGAGGTATCCATCACAGTGCGTTATCTGATGCATGTGACGGATGCGTTGTAAATAGTGTGATAATAAAGGCAACGGATTCCTGTGAAATAAAACGTTGCGTTAGTTTTCTTTAGCCGACAGAGAGAGAGCCCATCATCACCGCACACACCGGCACTACCGCCCCCATCATCACCGCACACCCCCCCGGCAGTACTGCCCCCACCATCACCGCACACAACCCGGCACTACCGCCCCCATCATCCCCGCACACAACCCGGCACTACTGCCCCCATCATCACCGCACACATATTTATTGTCTTTTATTCCAAATAAAGTATTTTTTTGGGTGTATGTGTTTATTTAGTTTCACTTACAGGTTAATCATGGGGGGTGTCTCATAGACTCTCATAGACGCCTGCTATGACTAACCTAGGACTTAGAATCCAATTCAGAGAAAGGATGGCACTCACCGGAATCCAGCATAAATCTTTATTGAATATAGGTGCAGTAAAACAGCAAGAGCAGAGCTGACAGCAGATTCCCCTCACGGACGACGGCCGTTTCGCGTATGAATATGCTTCTTCGGGTCCATGTGGACAGGCATAGACCATCGCCTTATGAGAGGGCTGTGTCAGGTCTACGTCACTGTCAAATTAAAAACATGTGAGGAGTGCAACAAAAAACAACAAAATAGTGCATAACGTTGACAATGTCATACAAGATAACACTACAATCAATATAGTACAAAACAATAACAAACCAACATATATTAAAATATGCGGACACAATGAGGTGTACAAAAAACATCATCACAAGAAAACCGAGAGGTCATTTTTGTCATTTAATCCTAAATTCCTTTGGGCTCTATATTTAGTAATAAGTCTCGTGTGTCGCCCTGGGCAAGCCAGGGGACACAGGTCACACACCACCACACCCTACATCCCAGTTAGGAACACCAAAGCTAAACAAAAATCCTTGTTGCCTTCCTCCAGAGGCTGATGATTCACACCAGGGGGTGGGCCAGGCGGTTGGCTCCGCCCACCGAGGAGATCACAGCTCTGGAGGCGGGAAAAACCAGTGAGTCAGCTCAGGAAAGAGCTTGAGAGTTGAGCCCAGGCAGGGCAAGAGTGAAGTGAAGTCTAGCTGAGGGCTAGAAAGGAGTAAACAGCTAAGTGAAAGTGAAGGAAGAAAAGTAGTAAAGGAGGAACGCAAGAGAGGTGACAGAACAGAAGGAGTGTGCAAAAGCCTGAGGTAGTCCAGCTGTGTGCAGGACAGGTCAGCAAGGTCAGCAACGGCGGTGACTGTCTGGAGGGGGACCGTTTGGAAGTTCCTGGAAGGACCACGGAGGCTGTGTGCCCGGCGGTCTGGAGCAGTGTTCCGAAGGACAGTCAGCACCAGGGCAGGGGCCTCTCTGACCCCGGCAAGGCTAGGAGTCGCCAGAATTTGCCGAATCCGTCAGTGAAGGGGACGTAGATCCCCCAACAACCAAGTCCCGATTGAAGGCAACAGCCCAGCCAGTGTAAGAGAGACGCCGCCACCGCCAAGGCACCAGTCTCTCAGGGCCAGCGCCTGCGGGCAAAGAGTAGAGCTCCTCCGGTCCAGCTTGAAGCCGGGGAGCGGGTTACCGGTGGGGACCCATCGCAACCAACAAGTACACAAAGGTGCTAGGAAAAGGGACATCACCGTCACCTACTGGGAGAGCAAGTGCAGCCGTCCGTGGGACCGTCTTACCAGCCGTTTGGTTTACCGTAAAAACTGTGTCAACGTCTCAGGCTGAGTGAGTACCACAGTGCCGCAAGGCACAGCGCTGCCCCCGCGTCCCTGCGCCCACCAGGCCCTGCACCTCCCAAGCCACCACCGGGCCCCGGGATCACCAACCCCTACCCACGGAGGGGCAACACAACACCTGGCTGCTCCGCATCACCATCCCCGGGATCCCCGTATTGAGCAGCGGTGGTGAAATCACCACAACCGTGGGTGGCGTCACGGACAATAAACAATCCCCACACCCAACAACCCCCTTTCACTCGCGGGCGAGGAGTGCCGCTCGAGAAACCCCCGGGATCCGGCCCACCGCTCTAGCCACCACTGAGCGGCGGCCGCCGGACCCGAGCAGAAGGGGTGAGCGTAGTGTGCTGACACCCTCCTCCCCGCCCGCGACGGCTTGGCGTCACAAACAGGATCCTACCGCTCTGCCGTCTGGTAGAGGTGCGCCTTGTTACCGCCGGAGGTACCCGGCAAGAAAATTTCAGAAGTCGCCATCTTTGGCGCGAAGAGTTCCCGCTCGAGCGTCTTCTCGAGTAGCAGAGGCGCGAAGGCCAAAACCCCGCCCCGAGAGAGGAGGGGCCGAAAAGAGCTAAGGGGGATGCGATGGCGGCTGGACGCATGTAGCTGCGGCTATAAAAGCAGGGACGCCGGGACCCTGCAGACTGACTGGGTTCCTGGAAGGCACGATTGCCAAGATGTACAACCCAACTCCCAACGAGGAAGCCCCCGCGCCCGGCACGGCGACGTGGTTGAGGGACCGGACCGTCCCGCTGAGTAACCGTCTGCAGGCTGATATGCAACTCCTCCTGGAGGAGTGGGAGACCGACATGGCGGACGTGGTGGCTGCTATGTGGAGACGCGAGGCAGAAGAGGATTTGGAGGAGCGGGTAAGCGACCCACGCCCCTGTATTCCTGAGGGATCGGCCGTTAGAGCTGAGGGGCCCGGCCGGCTTCCGCTCACCCTACCTCTCCCCCTGCTACCCGTAATAGCTGCTGCCGCCCCACCATTAGGCCCGCTACCTGCCCAACCGGTAGCAATACCCTGCCCAGCCGCTCCGGCGGACCGGCCGGCTACAGACGTCCGGGACGTTTCTGAAGTACACCAGGGGGAACCGCTGGAGCCGCGGCCCCTTAACAGCGTGGTGCCTGAAGTCCCAATAGAGACTGTGCCAGACCCTGAGCCCGGAACCGTGGCCTGGATGAAGGCTCGGGTGATTCAGTTCCACCAGCGTCAGCAGGAACAAATCCTCCAGATGATGGAGCAGTGGACCAACGAGGTGGAGGAGCTGTACGGAGGGGAAACGGATGTAGCAGAGTCGACTAGTGACCCACGTCCCTATGTCCTACCAGGACCGGCCGCTGTGGCTGAGGGGCCCGGCCTAGTCTCGGCCTATGCATCACCCTTGCCGTTGCTTATGGGGCGCCTCAGTGTAGACTCGCCTGGTCTGCTATTCCGTGCTACTGCCGAGGGATCTGAAGTGTTGGATGCTGGAGGCCAGGAGGCTGCGGCAGCTGGCGGTGACCCGCCTGACGTAGGAGCTCCAGCGGTTTGTCATACCCCGGGTACCGGTGAAAATAGATACCGGGTGCCCCTGTCTCCGCCGGCATGTCGGTGCATTTTGGGCGTGCTGGTGGAGGGGGATGGAGCTGCCCTAGCTGAGAGTCCGGAGTAGGGCAGCGGAGCACCGCTGCGCAGTCCCCGTTGGGACCACCACTTTGTTTGTTTGAAAGTTTGAACGTTCTGCCAATGAAGAAGATGATTACCGAGTACCTTACCTGATTTGTCTTTGTGATTGAACCGGCTGGAGCCGGCACCGTTGTCCCCGTGGGGACCGTTTAAAAAGTTTTGCATGGAAACTATCCATGGACAAGCCCGTGAACTTGCAGGGCACCCACAAACGTTAAGTGGCTTGTAAATATGTTGTTTACCGTTACCGTTTTCCGCAGGCCGCCTCCGGAGAGGCAGGTTGGAGGGAGGGCCCTGAGCAGAGCAGGCTAGGGCCCAGCCACCAAAGGAACCGGTGGCTACCCTCTGGAAGGAAGGACAGATCCCGCTCGGGTACCGTGTGCTGGACTGTGGGTTAAGGGGTGCTGCCTGGGCTTTAGGGGCAGCATCAGGGCCAGGTTGCTTGGGTGGGAGAGAGCGGAAACCGTAACCGTAAACCGTTATGCAACGTTAAAGTAAATGTGCCTCCCGTAAGGGAAGAGTTATTAAGAATGTATTTTTGTTTGATTTACCATGTTATCTTTTCAGAAAAATAAAACCGGTGTTGGACGGCAGCCCGCGGACGGTCTGCATTTTGCTAAGGGGGAATGTGTCGCCCTGGGCAAGCCAGGGGACACAGGTCACACACCACCACACCCTACATCCCAGTTAGGAACACCAAAGCTAAACAAAAATCCTTGTTGCCTTCCTCCAGAGGCTGATGATTCACACCAGGGGGTGGGCCAGGCGGTTGGCTCCGCCCACCGAGGAGATCACAGCTCTGGAGGCGGGAAAAACCAGTGAGTCAGCTCAGGAAAGAGCTTGAGAGTTGAGCCCAGGCAGGGCAAGAGTGAAGTGAAGTCTAGCTGAGGGCTAGAAAGGAGTAAACAGCTAAGTGAAAGTGAAGGAAGAAAAGTAGTAAAGGAGGAAAGCAAGAGAGGTGACAGAACAGAAGGAGTGTGTGTGACGACATGGGTTAAAGTTTCTTAAAATCCAGCCAGACAGCATGATAGATTGTCTATAGACGGGGGAGAAGTCCCTCATTGTTTTTACAAGACTCTTGTTGACTCAATGTACTTGTGTTGGCCACTGAAATCTAGACGTATTGTAGTTGTGTATTGATAATGTAATTACCTTAGTAGCCATTGTCTAGACGGTGACTCCCAGTTTACATGTACACCCTCAGGCTTTCTACCCATATCATTTAAATGAACATTGTCCATGCAGCTTGAAATTCCTCCAATGGGAGAAGCAATCTTGTCCAACCAATCGATGAGGACACAGTGTACCCAAGTGGAAGGTTGTGGCTATAAAAAGGACTTCTTTAAGCCACCAGGGGTTGTTGATGGTTGATGGATTCAGTCTAAGCTCTTTGGAGCTGACTGGAGGATCAGGTCATCTTATGGCTTCAATCTAGGGACTCCGGATCCGGTTGGAGACCATATCCACAGCCTAGGGATTTCGACTCCGGCTGCCAGGATTTTATCATCAAACCAGGACTACCTAAGGAGGACACGCAGGTTGGGACAGTTCAGTCACCTGTTACAGACTTTGCAAACCTCAGACAGCTTGGAACCTGTGAGGCATGGACATTCTAAATCCCTGGTGAGCCAGCGGAAGGGTGAGACTCTGTTGCCTGTTACATTTGTGTGTTTTGCTGGTTATGTATTATGTGCCGTTAATTGTTTGGGGATCCAATAAAGTCTAATTATTGTGGTTCCCTCACCCTGTGTTGTCTGAGTAGTGTTACGCCCACGGTTAGGGAGGCCGGCGTTCAGTTGGGATGAGCCCTGAGCCACGCTGTCTTTCTAAAGGCGGCGGGTTTTAGTGGACGAGAGCGCCCACTGAGCCCCGTGTCTCCACAATTGGTGGCAGCAGTGGGATACTACTCAGCCTGGTTTACCCAGGGGAGCTGCAGTGGACTGGTGTTTTCGGACACCGTCCAGGGCTCAACAACCAAGAAGGCACATAAGCATACCCAGCAGGCCATAGGGGAGGCATTCAGGTTTCGGACGCTGCCATGTCCAACCCCACCAGCTCAGCCATGGGACAAGGACCAGAGAGGAGTTACGACCGCAGCAGTAAATGGATGCTACAGGATCTGTGCCAGATGCGAAAGATTGACTACAGGAACACTGACACTCGGTCAGACTTGATCCGGAAATTAGTCTGTTGGGATGCCCAGAATGATGCAGAGGATGATGAGGACACTGCCGTTGTGGTATCAGAGGAGGTAAACCCTGTATCTCATCCTAGATCCAGTGACAGTCTGGAAACAAACCAAAACCAAGCAGACCGAGTCAAGGAATTGTTTACTGCATTGGGGCCTGAAGCTTCAAGGGAAGAGAGGGCTGGTGTTCTGCAATTTGTGTTTGGATTTCCAATTTCCTCACCATCAGCACCTACCTCCAGGATAGACCACCACCAAGGAAGTCATCTTCGCTACAGGGATGTGCCAGTGTTTAATGATTCCAGCACTGAGATAGATGAACACTTGCAAAACTTTGAGATGCTAATGCGTATGCACCAGGTGCCCACAGATGAGTGGTCCAAATACCTGTGGACAAGCTTGCCGGTCCGGGCCCAGGAGGCTGTCCGATCACTTGGGCCTCAGGACTGCTTGGACTACGGAATTATTAAGGACACTTTGTTGGCCCTTTTTACCATAACACCCGAGAGACATCGCACTATGTTCCGGACTATGTCTCGCCAGGGTGTCTCGTACGTCGAATTTGGCAGTCAACTCCGACGACACTGTAATCGCTGGCTCGATGGACGGGCTGCCCACTCCGCTGCTGCCCTCCGTGATGTGATAGTGCTTGAACAGCTGCTGGTGCAGATGGACCCGGAAATCCGAGAATGGGTAGCTGACAGGAAGCCCGACACCCCAGAGCAAGCAGCGCGATTGGCTGACGAATTTATAGCCAACCGACCCAGCTGGAGGCCCAATAGGTCCCTCAACCATGGATCCAAGCGACCCCCAGACTCACGTGCTGGACTAACTCGTTACCCCACAGAAGCCCCAACAAGACAAAGGTTTACCAACAGGGTGGGTGACTTGTCTAACCCACGGCGCTGTTATACGTGTGGGCGCCTTGGACACATGGCCAAAGAGTGTCTACAAAACCGGGGCCCCATGCCTGGAGCCCGTCTACCAGTCAACATATGCCGAGATGAACCAACGAGACCTGAGGAATGCTACTCCCGAGAAACACCAATAGCTGAGGAAGTGGTTTATCCAGTCCACACCCTACGGCAGGCCGGACACCGTACACCAGCTAACCTCCATCCCCACATCCAGACGGTCAAGGTCGGTGATATACAGGCTCAGGGACTTCGAGACTCGGGATCTTCCATCACCCTGGTCAGCCCAGATATTGTACCCACAGAACATCATTTACCTGGCCGCCAAGTGACCATCATCCTTGCTGGGGGCCAGCGCTCGAACATCCCTCTGGCACGAGTGCAGTTGGACTGGGGAACTGACCAAGGAGAGGTTGAAGTGGGGCTCATGGACGGCCTCCCCACCCCTGTAATTTTGGGAAATGACCTAGGACAAGGACTATCCAGCCAGTTTGTCACCGCCATCACCCGCAGCCAAGCCAAACACCATCCTGGTGCAGGTCTTTCTTCCAGCCCATCAGAGGAGAACCCAACTCCTCAATCTTCAGCCTCCTCATCAGAGCCAACAAATGTGAGTACATCAGACCCAACTGTGGCCATTGATTGGGGGGAGATAGATCGTAAAGAGTTCAGGGAAGCTCAACTGTCAGACCCCACCTTAGAGCTTATCCGTAGTGCGGCCACCCAACCTGGGGGAGGAAATCAGGGGGAGGTATATAGATGGGAAAAAGGCCTCTTATATCGGGAGAAGCCCGCATCCTGCCCAGAAAAACCCTGGACCCGTGTACATCAGCTTGTGGTACCCCAGCCATACCGACCCCAACTGTTGCGTTTAGCTCATGATGTTCCTGCGGCTGGGCACATGGGGACCAAAAAGACTCGGGCCCGCCTGCTGCGTAGTTTTTTCTGGCCAAGGGTCACTCAAGAAGTGCAAAAATACAGAGCCTCTTGCCCAGTGTGTCAGTGTATGGGGGGAGCCCCATGCCGTGCCCCACTTCAACCCATGCCCTTGATAGGAGAACCGTTCCAGAGAGTTGCCATTGATATAGTAGGCCCCTTAGCCATCCCCAGCCGCAGTGGAAAAAGATTCATCCTCACCCTGGTAGACTTTGCCACCCGTTACCCAGAAGCCGTTGCCTTAACCTCCATAGATGCAGAGCACGTGGCTCAAGCTCTACTGGACATCTTTAGCCGGGTAGGGTTTCCACAGGAAGTATTGACTGACCAGGGGGCACAGTTCCAAAGTGAACTGATTCACACCCTGTGGGAAAAACATGGAGTCCGCCCCATGCGCACAACCCCCTACCATCCTGAAACAAATGGATTGTGTGAGCGCTTCAACAAAACGCTCAAGCAGCTCATTAGCCGATATGTGGAGTCCGAGGGGGGGGACTGGGAGAAAAACTTGCAGCAGCTCCTTTTTGCTTACCGGGAGGTGCCGCAGGACTCCACTGGGTTCTCTCCCTTTGAATTGCTGTATGGCCGAAAAGTACGAGGGCCCCTAGAGCTGGTACGAGAGAGTTGGGAGGGCACCTTCCCCACAGAAGAGGTTCCCATACTGGACTATGTTCAAAAGTTTAGGGAAAGGATGAGGCACCTCATGGCGTTAGCCCATGGGAATTTAGAAGTGGCTCAGGAAAGGCAAAAACGATGTTACGACCGCACTGCCCGGCCCCGAGAATTTGCCTGTGGACAGAAGGTCCTAGTACTAGTACCGGTGCGGAAAAACAAGCTGCAAGCCATGTGGGCGGGTCCATTCACCATTACCAAGAAATGTGGCAATACTGACTACACCGTGGCCCTGGATCGAGCAGGTGTTCGTGAGCGTACCTACCACATCAATAGGCTAAAAGCTTATGAGGAACGAGAAGTCACCAATTTAGCAGTTTGCTGTCCAGAGTTAGATGATCCAGAGTTGGACCAGATCCCAGACCTATTAGTGGACTCCAAAAGGGAAATGGGGGTAAAAGATGTATCACTAGGGGAGCAGCTTTGTCCATCACAGAAGCGACAGATATCAGACATACTCGGAACATATAAAACCCTGTTCACAAGTCAGCCTGGTAGAACCCCCCTGGTCCAGCATCATGTCAATACAGGGGCAGCCACCCCACTAAGACAACCCGCCTACCGGGTGACCCCTCCTGTGTTGGCAATGATGAAGGCCGAGGTGGATGACATGTTAAATATGGGAGTCATAGTCCCCTCCCATAGCCCATGGGCTGCCAGTGTGGTATTGGTGCCAAAAAAGGACAAGAGTACTCGTTTCTGTGTGGACTATAGACGGCTCAATGAGGTCACGATTACAGATGCTTACTCCATGCCCCGGGTGGATGAACTACTAGATAGGTTAGGGGGGTCTCGGTTTATATCTACCCTCGATTTGAGCAAGGGATACTGGCAGATCCCACTCACAAAAGACGCTCAAGAGAAATCGGCCTTCATAACCCCTTTTGGCCTCTTTGAGTTTACCAGCATGCCTTTTGGGATGAAAAACGCCCCAGCCACCTTCCAGAGGATGGTAGACCATTTACTAGAGGGATGTCAGGGGTATGCCCAGGCCTATTTGGATGACATCGCTATCTTCAGTGACACTTGGGAAGAGCATCTTCAGCATGTGTCCCAGGTGCTGCAGAGGGTAGCCAAAGCCCAGCTCACCATCCGACCTGACAAATGCCAAATGGGGATGGCCGAAGTGCTATACCTGGGACATCGGGTGGGAAGTGGGTGCATTCGTCCCGAACCTGCAAAAGTAGAAGCCATTATCCAGTGGCCACGCCCGGTCAATCAAAAACAGGTCCGTGCATTTCTAGGAACCGCAAACTACTATCGAAAGTTTATCCCCAATTACAGTACCATAGCAAAACCGCTCACTGACCTCACAACCAAAAGATATGCCCGTAACCTTATCTGGACCCCAGAATGTGAAACTGCGTTCCTCCAATTGAAAGACCGGCTAGCCCAAAGCCCAGTCTTGACTGCTCCTGACTTCCGTCGCAGATTCATTGTCCAAACAGACGCATCGGACACAGGACTAGGAGCTGTACTTAGCCAAGTGGGGGACAACGGTGAGGAACATCCGATAGCTTACCTCTCCTGGAAACTGTTGGACCGAGAGAGGGCTTATGCCACCATAGAAAAAGAATGCCTGGCCATAGTCTGGGCCCTAAAAAAATTGCAGCCCTACCTCTATGGCAATGAGTTCACAGTCCTCACTGACCACAATCCATTGAGTTGGCTAAATCGCACTGCCGGGGACAACGGACGCTTGCTCAGGTGGAGTCTGGCATTACAATCTTACAATTTTTCCATCTCCCATAAACAAGGCAAGAACCATGGAAATGCGGATGGGCTTTCCCGACAAGAGGAGAAGGATGATCGGAAGCCTATCATGTCTGGCTAATATTAAGAAGGGGGAGGAATGTGACGACATGGGTTAAAGTTTCTTAAAATCCAGCCAGACAGCATGATAGATTGTCTATAGACGGGGGAGAAGTCCCTCATTGTTTTTACAAGACTCTTGTTGACTCAATGTACTTGTGTTGGCCACTGAAAGCTAGACGTATTGTAGTTGTGTATTGATAATGTAATTACCTTAGTAGCCATTGTCTAGACAGTGACTCCCAGTTTACATGTACACCCTCAGGCTTTCTACCCATATCATTTAAATGAACATTGTCCATGCAGCTTGAAATTCCTCCAATGGGAGAAGCAATCTTGTCCAACCAATCGATGAGGACACAGTGTACCCAAGTGGAAGGTTGTGGCTATAAAAAGGACTTCTTTAAGCCACCAGGGGTTGTTGATGGTTGATGGATTCAGTCTAAGCTCTTTGGAGCTGACTGGAGGATCAGGTCATCTTATGGCTTCAATCTAGGGACTCCGGATCCAGTTGGAGACCATATCCACAGCCTAGGGATTTCGACTCCGGCTGCCAGGATTTTATCATCAAACCAGGACTACCTAAGGAGGACACGCAGGTTGGGACAGTTCAGTCACCCGTTACAGACTTTGCAAACCTCAGACAGCTTGGAACCTGTGAGGCATGGACATTCTAAATCCCTGGTGAGCCAGCGGAAGGGTGAGACTCTGTTGCCTGTTACATTTGTGTGTTTTGCTGGTTATGTATTATGTGCCGTTAATTGTTTGGGGATCCAATAAAGTCTAATTATTGTGGTTCCCTCACCCTGTGTTGTCTGAGTAGTGTTACGCCCACGGTTAGGGAGGCCGGCGTTCAGTTGGGATGAGCCCTGAGCCACGCTGTCTTTCTAAAGGCGGCGGGTTTTAGTGGACGAGAGCGCCCACTGAGCCCCGTGTCTCCACAGTGTGCAAAAGCCTGAGGTAGTCCAGCTGTGTGCAGGACAGGTCAGCAAGGTCAGCAACGGTGGTGACTGTCTGGAGGGGGACCGTTTGGAAGTTCCTGGAAGGACCCCGGAGGCTGTGTGCCCGGCGGTCTGGAGCAGTGTTCCGAAGGACAGTCAGCACCAGGGCAGGGGCCTCTCGGACCCCGGCAAGTCTAGGAGTCGCCAGAATTTGCCGAATCCGTCAGTGAAGGGGACGTAGATCCCCCAACAACCAAGTCCCGATTGAAGGCAACAGCCCAGCCAGTGTAAGAGAGACGCCGCCACCGCCAAGGCACCAGTCTCTCAGGGCCAGCGCCTGCGGGCAAAGAGTAGAGCTCCTCCGGTCCAGCTTGAAGCCGGGGAGCGGGTTACCGGTGAGGACCCATCGCAACCAACAAGTACACAAAGGTGCTAGGAAAAGGGACATCACCGTCACCTACTGGGAGAGCAAGTGCAGCCGTCCGTGGGACCGTCTTACCAGCCGTTTGGTTTACCGTAAAAACTGTGTCAACATCTCAGGCTGAGTGAGTACCACAGTGCCGCAAGGCACAGCGCTGCCCCCGCGTCCCTGCGCCCACCAGGCCCTGCACCTCCCAAGCCACCACCGGGCCCCGGGATCACCAACCCCTACCCACGGAGGGGCAACACAACACCTGGCTGCTCCGCATCACCATCCCCGGGATCCCCGTATTGAGCAGCGGTGGTGAAATCACCACAACCGTGGGTGGCGTCATGGACAATAAACAATCCCCACACCCAACAACCCCCTTTCACTCACGGGCGAGGAGTGCCGCTCGAGAAACCCCCGGGATCCGGCCCACCGCTCGAGCCACCACTGAGCAGCAGCCGCCGGACCCGAGCAGAAGGGGTGAGCGTAGTGTGCTGACACCCTCCTCCCCACCCGCGACACTCGCCTCCGTTTGTAAGTGCAATTTGTGTAAATCACCTCCTTGAGGAGGCAGAGAACCTCTCTAGACCTGCAAACCGCAGGACATTCGGATCGCCATTGTGTGAATTACAGACATGCTCAATTAACCGAGGAGAGCCTTTTCCAGACCTCACAGAATTGAAGTGTTCTCTAAACCTGACATACATCGGCCTGATGGTCTTGCCGATGTAAAAATGACCACAACTGCAGAATACAATGTAAACCACAAAGTTTGTTTTGCATGATATAAACCGTCTGACATGATGCACAAAAGACCCAATTTTTATAGGATTGCCCGTTAGATGTAGTTGGCATAATCTGCAATTACCACACCTGTAATTTCCGACTGGACTGCCCCTCTCAAGGCAAGTGGGTGACTGCGTTAATCTATTTTTAACCAGGACATCTTTTCAATTACTACCCCTCCGATATGTAATCAAAGTTTTAGCAGCAGTCATTTCGCTGAGGTCACTGTCCTGCTCCAAAATGTGCCAGTTTCTGTACAGGGAGTTTTTAATAGCAGATTCTAACGGGCCATATTTAAAATTAAAAATAAACCTACGGGCTGTACCCTTTTAGAGGACCGATCAATGAAGCCAGAATCCCTTTTCCTAGTATGATTTAATATGCATTTATCAAAAGAAGCCTCTATTACCTGTTCTGGATATCCTCTCCCTTAATCTTAATTTCAAATCGGCCGATTGTTGCAAAAAAACTGCATCATCACTATTGATGCGTCTCAGGCGATCCGAATGTCCTGCGGTTTGCAGGTCTAGAGAGGTTCTCTGCCTCCTCAAGGAGGTGATTTACACAAATTGCTCTTACAAACAGAGGCAAGGCTTATTATTAAATATAGAGCCCAAGGGAATTTATGATTAAATGACAAAAATGACCTCTCTGTTTTCTTGTGATGATGTTTTGTGTCTGCATATTTTAATATATGTTGGTTTGTTATTGTGTGGCGCCCTGGACAAGCCAGGTCGTCACAGGTACTGCAACAACACACCCCACACCCCGAGATAGGCACACCAGTCACACACAAATCCTTGTTGCCTCCCTCCAGGGGCTGATGTCCACACCAGGTGGGGTGGAGCCAGGCGGTTGGCCCCACCCACTGAGGAGTTCACAGTCATGGAGGCGGGAAAGGAAGACAGAACAGCTAGGGAGAGTGAAGGAGAAGGAATGAAGTAGTAGTAGAGGAGCAGACTGACCGTGTCCGGGTACGTGGCCCGGGCACCGAGAGCAAGGTTGGCAGACGGTGGTGGCCGTCTGCAGGAGAGGCTGATTGACGCGGAACCGTAGGACCGGGGACGGGCGGTGGCCCACCGGTACCGAACCGGGGAGCGAAGAGAAGCCAGCACAAACCGGCAGGGCCTACGGACCCCCGACCAGGCTTGGAGTCGCCGTTAAACTGGTCAAATCCGTTAGCGACCGGAACCTCCGAGGTTTCCTAGCAGCAAAGACCCGACTGAAGGCAACCGTCCAAACCGAGAAAGGGAAATACAACTACCGTCACAGTTAGAATTCCCAGGGCCAGAGCCTGCGGGCAAAAGGGGCTCCTCCGGCCCATATCCAAGCTGGGGAGCGGGTTACCGGTGGGAAGCCATCGGGACCGAAGATACACAACAGGTGCAGGGAAAGGCAGCCACCACCAACTTCCCGGGAGTAGCTACCGCAGCCGGCTGCGGGACCCGTCCATCCAGCCGTTTGTTTTACCGGAGACTCTGTATCCATCATTGGCTGAGTGAGTACCACCGTGCCGTCTGGCACCGCGCTGCCCCAGCGACCCTGCACCTCGCCAACCCTGCCTCCCCTTCCCACCTGACCGGGCCCCGGGACCACCAACCCCCTACCCACGGAGGGGAAAGAAACATCTCGGCTGCTCCCTGTCATCGCTCCCGGGATCCCCGTCCAGAGCAGCGGTGGTTTCCCCACCTCACCACAAACCGTGGGTGGCGTCACGGACCAACTCCCCAAACCCAAATCACCCCTTTCACTGTCCGGGCGAGGAGCGCCGCTCGAGTCCCCGGATCCGGCCCACCGCTCGAGCCACCGAGCAGCAGCAGCAGCGCCGGACCCGAGCGCCAGCGAGGGCGCAGCAGCGGCAGCATCCTCCCCGCCCCGCGACAATTGTTTTGTACTATATTGATTGTAGTTTTTGTCTTGTATGACATTGTCAACGTTATGCACTATTTTGTTGTTTTTTGTTGCACTCCTCACCTGTTTTTAATTTGACAGTGACGTAGACCTGACACAGCCCTCTCATAAGGCGATGATCTATGCCTGTGTGGCGCCCTGGACAAGCCAGGACGTCACAGTTACTGCAACAACACACCCCACACCCCGGTTAGGCACTTCAGCCGCACACACAAAATCCTTGTTGCCTCCCTCCAGGGGCTGATGTCCACACCAGGTGGGGTGGAGCCAGGCGGTTGGCTCCACCAGCCGAGGAGTTCACAGTCCTGGAGGCGGGAAAAAGAGGGCAGAACAGTTTGGAGAGTTGAGGAAGTGGTTGTGGAGCAGACTGGCCGTGTCCGGGTACGTGGCCCGGGCACAGAAACAGCAAGGTTGGCAGACGGTGGTGACCGTCTGCAGGCGAGGCCGATTGACGCACAACCGTAAGGACCGGGGACGGGCGGTGGCCCGCCGATACCGGACCGGGGAGCGAAGAGAAGCCAGCACCATTCGGCAGGGCCTACGGACCCCGACCAGGCTTGGAGTCGCCGTTAAACCGGTCAAATCCGTCAGCGACGGGAACCTCCGGGGTTTCCCAGCAGCAAAGACCCGGCTGAAGGCAACCGCTCAACCGTGAAGGGAAATACAATAGAAGGAAAAGTGCACAGCACTGCTTACCCTTTCAAGAGGTAGTGAGATGATCTCGTTTCACCACTAAGCAGTGTGGTTGTTGCTTTGTGACATCGGGTACAATCCTGAAAAAATTCCTGATATGATGGAAGCTGCTGTCAATTTTTTCTACATCGGTAAAACGATCAGACCGATGTTCACTAGATTCAGAGAACATTTACACTCTATAAATACAGGGATAGGGGCTACCCGCCTCATTAATCATATGCAAGAAATACACAATGGGAATTATAAGTTATTAAAATTCGCAGGTTTGGAAAAAATTGTACCTTCTCCAGCAGGAGGAGATACACATAAGCACCTACTGAGGAGGGAGGCTCGCTGGATTATAGACACTAAAGCAATGGGACCGACAGGTTTCAATGATAAGAACGATCTAGTCATATTTCTTTAACAACGTTCCCCTCCTCAGTATTGTGCAATTAAGTCATAGTTCTGACTTTGTCCATGGATGTTTTTTTTTTTTTTGACCGATAATTTTCAGCTAAACAGCCCCATATGAATTATTACAACAATATCGCTGATGACTATTTATATGATATGTACTAATCAAAACACTCTGTCAAACTAGCAAGATTTTGAAGTAGTCCTTTATATAATCTTGGAAGACAGTAGGAATATTGAATATTATTGATTAAATATATGAGCTCCATTATGGGTGTCTGGCGGTTTAAACCCCTAATAAAAATAAAAATAAAAAATAAAAAATAAAAAATATTATACATTTAAAAATAACCTTTAAATTATGTATCAATAAGGTTTAAATTAAATTTATAGTAACTCTACCGGTGTATAATAGTTATTGATGAGCTAATGGATTCTATAAAAATAAATAAAAACGGGGAAATGCCGACACACACTCATAAGGATAAGAAAGTAACATAAAAAAAGTTTTTTCTTTTTTGTCTGTTTGAAAAATTCTTATGAATACATATATTAATCAGACTATGGTTTAGTTCGACTAAGATTTTGAACAAAATTACTATATAGCATAATACTATTGCAGGATGTGTTTGTTTTTTAATCAGATTTTAAATGCTTACACGTGTGTTAGAAATTTTCTATTTAAATGATCACTACTCACGTTTACTTTGTATGGACCCGTGAAAGCGCCCCTAGAGGTGCGAAACGGTACCGTCGTCCTCGTGCTCCCCTCCCTCCACTCCCTCATGTCTGTTACACCTGTCAGCATCGAAAAATAAAGCTGTCTGAAGCTACCTGCAGAGTGCTGCCCGCTCCTTTATTTTCTGTGAAGGGAAATACAGCTACCGCCACAGCTAGAGTTCCCAGGGCCAGAGCCTGAGGCAAAATGGGCTCCTCTGGCAACTACACTGCTGGGGAGCGGGTCACCGGTGGGAAGCCATCGGGGCCGAAAACACATCAAAGGTGCAGGGAGAGACAGTCACCGCCAACCTACCGGGAGTGACCACCGCAGCTGTCTGTGGGACCCGTCCATCCAGCCATTTGTTTTACCAGAGACTCTGTGTACGTTACTGGCTGAGTGAGTACCACCGTGCCGTCTGGCACCGCGCTGCCCCGCGACCCTGCACCTCCCCAACTCCTGCCATCCACCCCTTCAGTCGCTATCACCGGGCCCCGGGACCATCAAACCCCCCTACCCACGGAGGGGAGATAAACATCTCAGCTGCTCCCTGTCATCGCTCCCGGGATTCCTGTCCAGAGCAGCGGTGGTGTCCCAACCTCACCACAACTGTGGGTGGCGTCACGGACTGACTTCCCAAACCCAGAAATCATCCCCTTTCACTCACGGGCGAGGAGCGTCGCTCGAGTCCCCGGATCCGGCCCACCGCTCGAGCCACCGAGCAGCAGCAGCAGCGCCAGACCCGAGCGTGGTGAGCGCAGCGCCCTCCCCGCCCGCGACACCTGTCCACATGGACCCAAAGAAGCGTATTCATACACGAAACGGCTGTCGTTTATGAGGGGGACCTGCTGTCAGCTCTGCTCCTGCTGTTTTACTGCACCTATATTCAATAAAGATTTATGCTGGATTCCGTTGAGTGCCAACCTTTGTCTGAATTGGATTCTGCTCAGGAACAATTACCTCACGGGAAGTGCACCTCATTACCAGCCCACGTGGAGGATCCCTGTCCACTTTACGTTGAGAGCTTCTAAGGATCATGCCTGTGGGTGGGTACTTGCGGCAATTTTCCTGTTCCAGTTTTGTCTGAATTAACCTAGGACTAAGTGGCAGCTTTGGGCTGCCATTAACTCCTTATTACCACGATTGCCACAGCACCAGGGCAATTCGGGATGAGCCAGGTAGAGTCTCGGGACTGTCGCATCTAATGGATGCGACAATTCCGGCCGGCTGCTGGCTGATATTGTTAGGCTGAGGGGCTGTGATTGGTTGCAGTGAGACAGCTGTCACTCAGCGTTGGGTCATCTCTGACTGAAACCAATCATAGGCGCCGTTGGGCGGGGAAAGCAGTGAATACGGGATGGAATAATGAGCGGCCGGCTTTTTCAAAAGAGGAAAAGCCGCCAGAGCAGTGTGACAGCCGTGCAGCGCCGCGCCCGTGATCGGTGAGTATGAGAGAGGGGGTGAGAGGGAGAGACCGAGAGAGAGGCAGAGAGAGAGACCTATCAACAGACTGACCGACAGAGAGACAGACAGAGAGAGATCAGGAGTAATTGTAAACGATTTAGAACGTTCTGCTGGACATGCTGAGCATGCTCAGTAGAACTTGACGGAATCCTGCACTGGAATCCGTCGCCAAATGCATGGAAACGGAATCCAGCACCATAGACATTCCTTATGCCTCTTAACGGATCCTGACTGAATCCTGCGGAGTGCGTTTTTTTACAGCAACAAAAAACGCTACATTCAGTGTTCCTTCCGCCCAACAGTCACTGACAATCCCTGGCAAAACAACTGATGCGCCGCGGGGCGGATGCAACGCAAGAACATCCGTTGCAATCCGCCCTTATTAGACGCTTATGATGAATAAACGGCTTCCTGCAACGGTTACTTTAATACTTTAATAACGACGCTTTTGCGCTCGTTCAACGCATCATCTAGAATTTACACACAACGATGTCGAAAGTGACGCCGGATGTGCGTCACTTTCAATTTGACCCCACCGTCCCACCGACATTGCACGTGCGATGTTGCAACGTGCAAAGCCGCCCTAAGGCCTCTTTCACATCAGCATTTTTGAGAGCGCTAATTGCTGCGATTTTGCATGCGGCGATTAGCACTCGCAGAAGCGCTTGGTGAATGGGCTTTTTTTTTAATATTGCTTCCTATGGCCTTTTAAGCCCTAGCACTTAAATATCTTTGTGCCATGACACTATTTTCCACTGCCAAGTGCTGGAAAAAAGTCCATGTTCTTCAAGCTCATCGGCGCTTTTTTGAACACTTTTTTACAAGCGCTTTGCTAGGTGCAACATGGGCGCTTTTCATAGCGCTTTTCCAGACATGGGCTACAAGTGTCGCATTTCCTGTGTTATGCTACTCTACTCTAGATGTTGTCCTTCTCCTCCGTGGGTAGGGGGGTTGGTTGTCCCGGGGCCCAGTGAGGGAGGGATGGCACGTGGGTTACGGGACCTGGTGAGGTGCAGGGTCGCGGGGACAGCGCGGTGCCGCACGGCACAGTGGCACTCACTCAGCCAGTAATGAATGCAAAGTCTCCGGTAAAACAAACGGCTGGATGGACGGGTCCCACAGACGGTTGCGGTGGTTCTTCTCCCGGTAGGTTGGCGGTGACTGCCTTTCCCTGCACCTGTGTTATGTTCTCGGTTCTGATGGCTTCCCACCGGTAACCCGCTCACCAGCTTGGATGGATGCTGAGGGAGCCCCTTTTGCCCGCAGGCTCTGGCCCTGGGAACTGTAGCCTTGGCGGTGACTGTATTTCCCTTCACGGTTTGAGCGGTTGCCTTCAATCGGGTCTTGATTGCTGGGAAACCCCGGAAGTTCCCTTCGCTAACGGATTTGACCGGTTTTACAGCGACTCCAAGCCTGGTCGGGGTCCGTAGGCCCTGCCGAATGGTGCTGGCTTCTCTTCGCTCTCCGATCCGGTACCGGCGGGCCACCGCCCGTCCCCGGTCCTTACGGTTCACGTCAATCAGCCTCTCCTGCAGACGGTCACCACCGTCTGCCAACCTTGCTGTATGTGCCCGGGCCACGCACCCGGACACGGTCAGTCTGCTCCACCACCACTTCACTCCTCTCTCTTTCCTTACTCAACTCTCTCTGACTTCCTTTTCCCGCCTCCAGGACTGTGAACTCCTCAGTGGGTGAGGCCAACCGCCTGGCTCCACCCCCTGGTGTGGACATCAGCCCCTGGAGGGAGGCAACAAGGATTTTTGTCTGACTTTGATGTGCCTAGCCGGGGTGTGGGGTGTGTTGTTGCAGTACCTGTGACGTCCTGGCTTGTCCAGGGCGCCACATAACCCCCCCATATATGCAGCCCTTATGTGTCGGTATATAGGTCCTCCCATTTCTCCATATGAAGCTCCCCCAATACACACAGTTCCCCTTCCTGCCAAGGGTATACAACTCTCCTCTCCAACAGTATATAGCTCTCCTCCTCTCCAACAGTATATAGCTCTCCTGCTCTCCAACAGTATATAGCTCACCTTCTCTCCAACAGTATATAGCTCTCCTCCTCTACAACAGTATATAGCTCTCCTCCTCTACAACAGTATATAGCTCTCCTCCTCTACAACAGTATATAGCTCTCCTCCTCTACAACAGTATATGGCTCTCCTCCTCTCCAACAGTATATAGCTCTCCTCCTCTCCAATAGTATATAGCTCTCCTCCTCTCCAACAGTATATAGCTCTCCTCCTCTCCAACAGTATATAGCTCTCCTCCTCTCCAACAGTATATAGCTCTCCTCCTCTCCAACAGTATATAGCTCTACTCCTCTACAACAGTATATAGCTCTCCTCCTCTACAACAGTATATAGCTCTCCTCCTCTACAACAGTATATAGCTCTCCTCCTCTACAACAGTATATAGCTCTCCTCCTCTACAACAGTATACAGCTCCCTCTTCTCCAACAGTATATAGCTCTCCTCTTCTCCAACAGTATATAGCTCTCCTCCTCTCCAACAGTATATAGCTCTCCTCCTCTCCAACAGTATATAGTTCTCCTCCTCTCCAACAGTATATAGCTTTCCTCCTCTACAACAGTATATGGCTCTCCTCCTCTAAAACAGTATACAGCTCCCTCCTCTACAACAGTATATAGCTTTCCTCCTCAACAGTATATAGCTCTCCTCACCAACAGTATACAGCTCCCTCCTCTACATCAGTATACAACTCCCTCCTCTACATCAGTATACAGCTCCCTCCTCACCAACAGTATACAGCTCCCTCCTCACCAGCAGTATACAGCTCCCTCCTCTACAACAGTATACAGCTCCCTCCTCTACAACAGTATACAGCTCCCTCCTCTACAACAGTATACAGCTCCCTCCTCTACAACAGTATATAACTCTCCTCCTCCCTAACGGTATAGTGCCCCTCCCATCTGTATACAGCTGCAAGTGTAAGGGTTAATCACCGTGGAACTACACTGCAAAGTTGAATTTGGCGGCTTTTGGCTTTTCCGGCAGGCTGGCGGTGTAAGGGTTAATCACTGTGGCACTCCACTGCAGCCTTGAATATTGGGCTTCCCGGCGGGCTGGCGGTGTAAGGGTTAATCACTGTGGCACGCTGGCGGTGTAAGGGTTAATCTCGGTGACACTCCACTGCAGTCTTGAAAATTGGCGGGTTTCCCGGCGGGTGCATGACAGGCGGCGGGTGCGCGTAGCTCGGGAACGCGGCCAGGAGCAGGCGGGCGGATCAAATGGGGAGCAGGCATGGCAGGAGAGGAGGAGGTGGTAGCGGCGCATGCGCAATAAGTGATGCTCATTCGAGACCCCGGATCATTTAGCCTCTAGTCTGTTCAGTAACAATCCATTGGCAAATTGCAGTAATTTGCAGGGGTGTTGGTATCCCATTTTTCTTTCAGCTCCTGGGGTATAATGGTGAAATTATCTGAGCCCCTTGTGATATGACTCTAGGTGACTGTAATATACTTTTGGGGTATACCACCCTGTAACATATGAGGTTGTAGATAACTCTTATTGATCACTACCTTGCATAAAGATAATTTATTAGGAATAGAAGTCTATACGTCTTGTACAGTGCTAGTATCATGAATAGGAATTCCTGGTTATAGATCAGTAAATTGATACCTTCTTGATCTAAGAAAAACAATACAGGGAGGAGTATTACCATTTGGGAACTCATATATATTGTACTGTGCAAGCACCACTATAGGGCTTTCCATCCCATCCCTATATCAGGGTCAGGGAGAGGGAGAGCCGACGTGGAACGGGGGCGCCCGGTAACTTATGGTGTCATACCCTCCGTTGTTAGGTAGGGATATGTGGCGCCCTGGACAAGCCAGGTTGTCACAGGAACTACACCAACACACCCCACACTCCCGGTCAGGCACACCTAAGTCAAACACAAAATCCTTGTTGCCTTCCTCCAGGGGCTGATGTCCACCCCAGGGGGTGGGGCCAGGCGGTTGGTCCCCGCCCGCCGAGGAGTTCACAGTCCTGGAGGCGGGAAAAGTGGGAGTTCAGTTAGGGAAGTGAAGGAGAGAGGAGTGAAGTGGTGGTAGTGGAGCAGACTGAAGGTGGTCCGGGTGTGTGGCCCGGACGGAACAGCAAGGTTGGCAGACGGTGGTGACCGTCTGCAGGAGAGGCCTATTGGAGCTAGCCGTAAGGACCGTGGACGGGCGGTGGCCCGAAGGTACCGGACCGGCACGCAAAGAGAAGCCAGCACCATCCGGCAGGGGCTTACGGACCCCGGCAAGGCTAGGAGTCGCCGTGCAATTTGCCAAATCCGTTAGCGAAGGGAACCTCCTGGGTTTCCCAGCAGCCAAGTCCCGACAGAAGACAACAGTCCAACCGTTAGAGGGAAACACAGTCACCGCCAAGGCTAAAGTTCCCAGGGCCAGAGCCTGCGGGCAAAAGGGGCTCCTTCAGCAACCTTCAAGCTGGGGAGTGGGTTACCGGTGGGAACCCATTGGAACCGTATTCACTACACAGGTGCAGGGAAAGGCAGTCACCATCAACCTGCCGGGAGGAGAGACACTGCAGCGTCTGCGGGACCCGTCCATCCAGCCGTTTGTTTTACCGGAGACTTTGTGTACATCATTGGCTGAGTGAGTACCACTGTGCCGTGCGGCACAGCGCTGCCCCCGCGACCCTGCACCTTGCCAGGCCCCGTAACCCGCCTGCCATCCATCCCTACCCTATCACCGGGCCCCGGGACAACCAACCCCCTACCCACGGAGGGGAGAACTAACATCCAGGCTGCTCCCTGTCATTGCTCCCGGGATCCCCGTCCAGAGCAGCGGTGGTGTCACCAAACTCACCACAACCGTGGGTGGCGTCACGGACAATATCCGCAAACCCAAACCAAACCACCCCCTTTTCACTCACGGGCGAGGAACGCCGCTCGAATCCCCAGGATCCGGCCCACCACTCAAGCCACCACCGAGCAGCAGCAGCCGGACCTGAGCAGTGGGAGAGCGCAGCGTCCCCTCCTCCGCCCGCGACAACTTGGCGTCACGAACAGGATCTTACCGATCTGCCGTCTGATAGAGGTGCGCCTTGTGACCGCCGGAGGTATCCGGCCGAAAAATTTGAGAAGCCGCCATCTTGGGCACGAAAAATTCCCGCTGGAGCGTCTCCTCGAGCAGTGGAGGCGCGAAGGCCTAAACCCCGCCCCGATAGAGGAGGAGCCGGAAAGAGACTAAGGGGGACTGATGGCGGCTGGCCCCATGTAGCTCGCGGCTGTAGAAGCGGAGACGCCGGGACTCTGCGATCTGCTAGATCCTGGAAAATATGTCCGCTCCACCCAGCTACGCTGAGGCTACAGAGCCGGTGCCCGGATCGGCAGCGTGGCTCAGGGCCCGAACGGCAGGAATTTGTTGACACTACCGGAGCCAGATATGTATGCTGATGGACCAGTGGACCGCGGAGGTGGAGAAGGTAGCTGCGGTTGCCCGGGTGTATGGAATGGAGGCCATGATGGAGGAGCTGGTGAGTGACCCACGCCCCTGTGTCCCTGAGGGACCGGCCGTTGCGGCTGAGGGACCCGGTCTACCCCTGGCCCCCATGCCACCTCCGTCCTCCTTGCCCGTGCACCGCGTAGCACCTGGTCCGTCGGGCGTACACCCCTTTGTGGCAGTGGCCAAGAGAGTGACAAGCCCGGAGGCTGCGGCAGCTGGTGGCAACCCGCCTGGCGCAGGGACGGATGATAGCAACTCCGGGCCGGACACAGAGCCTGTTTCTGAGGAAGACGAGGGAGTCGTCACCCTGGATGGCATGGAGGCCACTTATATCCCCCGGAGCGGGAATAATGGATACCGGGCGGCCCTTCCCCGTCGCGCCTGCTATGCGCTGGAGGGGCTGGTTCCTGTGTTCTTCCAGCAAGGACCGGGAGAAGAGGATGAAAGCGAGCAGTGAGCCGGCGGTCCTCCGCCTGAAAGCTGTCCCCGTTGGGACCACCAAAGTACCGTTTAGAAAAGTTTGTGAATGATAAAAGAATGATTAACCGAGATGTTACCTGATTGACGAAACCCTGATTTGAACCGGTCGTTGCCGGCAGCTGTTGTCCCCGTGGGGACTGTTTGCAAATTATGCGTAGAAACTATTACGGACAAGCCCGAGAACTGGCAGGGCAACCACGAACTTGTGGTATGTAAATAAAAAAAATGTTGTTTTATGGCTTTACCGTTACCGCCTCCGGAGAGGCAGATTAGAGGAAGGGCCCACAGCAGAGTAGGCTGGGGCCCAGCCACCACCTGAACCGGTGGCGATCCTTCGGGGGATTTCAGGGGTTTCCCATGGACGTGGGTCCCCTGAAAAGGACCGAACCCACTCGGGTAACTTGTGCTGGACTGGGGTCAAGGGGTGCTGCCCATTTGATTAGGGGCAGCATCAGGGCCAGGTTGCTTGGGTGGGAGAGAGCGGAAGCCATTACCGTTAGCAACGTTTAAGAATGTGCCTCCCAATGTGGGAAGAGTTAATATACTTGTATTATGTGTTTTACCGTTTTATCTTTTTCAGTTGTGAAAATAAAACCGGTGATGGACGGGCAGCCCGCGGACGGTCTGCATTTTACTAAGGGGGAATGTGGCGCCCTGGACAAGCCAGGTCGTCACAGGAACTACACCAACACACCCCACACTCCTGGTCAGGCACACCTAAGTCAAACACAAAATCCTTGTTGCCTTACTCCAGGGGCTGATGTCCACACCAGAGGGTGGGGCCAGGCGGTTGGTCCCCGCCCGCCAAGGAGTTCACAGTCCTGGAGGCGGGAAAAGTGGGAGTTCAGTTAGGGAAGTGAAGGAGAGAGGAGTGAAGTGGTGGTAGTGGAGCAGACTGAAGGTGGTCCGGGTGTGTGGCCCGGACGGAACAGCAAGGTTGGCAGACGGTGGTGACCGTCTGCAGGAGAGGCCTATTGGAGCTAGCCATAAGGACCGTGGATGGGCGGTGGCCCGAAGGTACCGGACCAGCACACAAAGAGAAGCCAGCACCATCCGGCAGGGGCTTACGGACCCCGGCAAGGCTAGGAGTCGCCGTGCAATTTGCCAAATCCGTTAGCGAAGGGAACCTCCTGGGTTTCCCAGCAGCCAAGTCCCGACAGAAGGCAACAGTCCAACCGTTAGAGGGAAACACAGTCACCGCCAAGGCTAAAGTTCCCAGGGCCAGAGCCTGCGGGCAAAAGGGGCTCCTTCAGCAACCTTCAAGCTGGGGAGCGGGTTACCGGTGGGAACCCATTGGAACCATTTACACTACACAGGTGCAGGGAAAGGCAGTCACCATCAACCTGCTGGGAGGAGAAACACCGCAGCCGTCTGTGGGACCCGTCCATCCAGCCGTTTGTTTTACCGGAGACTTTGTGTACATCATTGGCTGAGTGAGTACCACCGTGCCATGCGGCACAGCGCTGCCCCTGCGACCCTGCACCTCGCCAGGCCCCGTAACCCGCCTGCCATCCATCCCTACCCCATCACCGGGCCCCGGGACAACCAACCCCCTACCCACGGAGGGGAGAACTAACATCCAGGCTGCTCCCTGTCATCGCTCCCGGGATCCCCATCCAGAGCAGCGGTGGTGTCACCAAACTCACCACAACCGTGGGTGGCGTCACGGACAATACCCCTAAACCCAAACCAAACCACCCCCTTTTCACTCACGGGAGAGGAACGCCGCTCGAGTCCCCGGGATCCGGCCCACCGCTCGAGCCACCACCGAGCAGCAGCAGCCGGACCCGAGCAGTGGGAGAGCGCAGCGTCCCCTCCTCTGCCCGCGGCAGATACACTACCTTTATAGGGCTATATTAGTTTCCTTTCCCTTCCCTAAAGTGAGTGTGTATATAAAACTCCTTGGTTATTTACAAGGATAACGTGATCCATTCTCATTTATATGTTTGTGTGTCTGTTTGTGGGTACATTTTAATGAATAATAATAAAATTGGCACATTTTAAAATAGGGTTGAGATTACATGTTAGTCCCTTTTTGAGCACTCTACCCATCTATTTAACTCTGTTAGTTCTTGAACCCAGTGACGACCTGACTAGTCCAGGGCGTCACAAATGCACTGTTATCATTGCGCCACTTAAACTAGGACACTGATATAATATGCTTGACCCCGCTCTCCTGCAGGCTTAAAGGGGTATTCACATGTTATTAAATTGTTAGAAAGTATGAAAATAAGCAAGTTTATAATAGACTTGCTGTTTCTTTTTTCTTTCCTTCTCCTGCAAAAAGAACTTTTATCTTAAATAGTGAACAGCTGGTTTCCATGCAGATTGGCCACCAGAGCCTGGCTGAGTGTGCGCAGTAGTTACATTCTAGGAAGAGCATTAATTCCTAATATCCCACTTGGGTTTCTGGAGTCCATTGATTTATATACAGCAGTTAGCACCTGACAAGCTCCCCTGATAAATCTTGCATAATCAGCAGCCCCCAGCATCAACTGCTTCCAGAGCAGTCCTCCTAATAATGGATCTCACTTTTCTAAGGGTACCTTCACACTTAGCGATGCAGCAGCGATCCGACCAGCGATCTGACCTGGTCAGGATCGCTGCTGCATCGCTACATGGTCGCTGGTGAGCTGTCAAACAGGCAGAACTCACCAGCGACCACTGAACAGCCCCCAGCCAGCAGCGACTTGCAAGCGACGCTGCGCTTGCACGGAGCCGCCGACTGGAAGCTGCGGAGACTGGTAACTAAGGTAAACATCGGGTATGGTTACCTGATGTTTACATTAGTTACCAGCGCACACCGCTTAGCTGTGTGTGCAGGGAGCAGGGAGCCGCGCACACTGAGCGCTGGCTCCTTGCTCTCCTAGCTGCTGTACACATCGGGTTAATTAACCCGATGTGTACAGCAGCTACATGTGCAGAGAGCCGGAGCCGGCAGCACAGGCAGCGTGAGAGCTGCGGAGGCTGGTAACTAAGGTAAATATCGGGTAACCACCTTGGTTACCCGATGTTTATCTTGGATACAGCTTACCTCAGCTGTCAGACGCCGGCTCCTGCTCCCTGCTCGCTTCATTTGTCGCTCTCTCGCTGTCACACACAGCGATCTGTGTGTCACAGCGGGAGAGCGCCTTTGAAGAAAACGAACCAGGGCTGTGTGTAACGAGCAGCGATCTCGCAGCAGGGGCCAGATCGCTGCTCAGTGTCACACACAGCGAGATCGCTAATGAGGTCACTGCTGCGTCACAAAAAGCGTGACTCAGCAGCGATCTCGGCAGCGAGCTCGCTGTGTGTGAAGCACCCCTAAGCTGTGTGCTTGTTAAAATGCCCAGTTATCTCAATTTGTAAAAAGTGGTAACAGCTAGCATGATATACGGGTGTGTGTTGTCCATGTGCACTACGAAACGCACACACCCATACACACATGGCTGATTTTCCACACAGACTACCTGTCTGTCATACACACAGCCAGTCACGTCTGCGATTTGTGGACATGAATGGCCCGAGTTTTCATACAGTCATCTGAACCCAGCCTAACTATGAAAGTTTCATCAGTGTGGCATTTTTCCCATGCACTCCAAAAATAGACAATGGCAGCTATTGTTATCTTAATATAACTTCTTTCTTTATCTCAAAATATGGTACATTGGTACATTCATTTTTGTAATTCAGAAATCAGACTCACATGAAGGACCAACATCACAGTGAATAATTCCAAGCATAGTATGGTATAGACAAGTTGAAATTTCACTCCGGTGGCATGCATCAAACGCCGGAAGCATGTACCGGATCCGGGTTTTACTTCTGACCATGTCCAAAAGTGATATAAAGTCATTGCTTGTCAGAAAATCAATCACTCACTCTCTCTCAAACTCTCTCACTCACTGACTTGCTCACTGACTGAGTGACTCACTCACTCACTCACTGACTCATTTACTCTCTCTTTCCTACTCACCGATCACGGGTGCGGCGCTGCACGGCTGTCACAAAGCTCTGGCGGCTTCTCCTGATTTGAAAATGCCGGCCTCCCATTATTCAATCTCGTATTCACTGCTTTCCCCACCCACCGGCGCCTATGATTGGCTGCAGTCAGACACGCCCCACGCTGAGTGACAGCTGTCTCACTGCAACCAATCACAGCCACCGGTGGGCGGGTCTATATCGTGCAGTAAAATAAATAAATAAATAATTAAAAAAAAAGGTGTGCGGTCCCCCCCAATTTTGATCCCAGCCAAGATAAAGCCACACGGCTGAAGGCTGGTATTTTCAGGATGGGGAGCTCCACGTTATGGGGAGCCCCCCAGCCTAACAATATCAGCCAGCAGCCGCCCGAAATTGCCGCATCCATTAGATGCGACAGTCCCGGGACTCTACCCGGCTCATCCCGAATTGCCCTGGTATGGTGACAATCAGGGTAATAAGGGGTTAATCATGGCAGGCGTCTATGAGACACCCCCAATGATTTAACCTGTAAGTGAAAGTAAATAAACACATATGTGAAGCCCTGGCCGGGCCAGGTAGTCACAAATAGGGCCCTGCATTACACCTGTCCCTCATAGGTAACATACAGCCAAATATTTAAACCCTAGTCACCCCCTCAGGGCTTGATGGACACACCAGGGGGCGGAACCAGGCGGTTGGAAGACACCCACCGAGGAGTTCAGACAGCCTGGGGCGGGAAAGTAGCCAGATAAGGTTGAGAGTTCAAGTTGGAGAGGTGTGTGGGCTGGAGCTGTGTGCAGCTCCAGCAGAGGAGAGAAACCAATTTGAGCAGGTGCCAGGGTAGGAGCCCTGGTACCTTTGGCTAGGAGGCAGACGGCGGTCTCCGTCTGCAGGAGTTGGGAAGACTGCTTGGTGGAACAGAGGTGGACCGGGACAGGGTTGTAGCCCGCCAGTACCGACCAGGGGAACCGACTCGGAAACCGGAGCACAAAGGGGGGGTACTCAGACCCTGAAGATAGGTCCAGAAGCTACTGCAGGCTAGCTAATTAACTGATTGCGGCCAGGATTAGAGGTCGTGTCCCACCCAAAGTCTCGACTGAAGGCAACAGCCCAACGAGGGGGATAAGCAGCCACTGCCACGGCTCAGAGATCCCATGGGCCAGCCTCTGCGGACAAAGGTCTCCTTAGGCGACCACAAGCCGGGAGCGGACTCCTGAAGTTGCAAGCACAGACAGTCCACCATCCAACAAAGGTGCGGAAGAAAGACAGAAACCACCAGCCGGGTGGGGGACCAGACTGCAGCCGGCTGCGGGCACCGACCACCATCACCTTGGTTTACCAGAGACTCGTGTGTTTACTAACAGTGAGTACAACAGCAGCCTCCGGTCGCCCATCACCCTCCACAGCCAAACATTCCCAACGGGTCCCAGGGCCACCATCCCTGCCCACGGAGGGGTTAACAACTTGCTGCCAAACATCTCCCCCGGGTGCCCCGAAACTGCAGCAGTGGTGTCCACCTTCACCACATCCCGTGGGTGGCGTCACGAACTTACACGGCTCCAGCCGTACATCTACGTCCCCAAACCACAAACCCCCCTTTCAGTTGAAGTGACCGTGAAACCCCTGGGTCCGGAGACCCTCGAGCCACCCACTGAAGGTCCAGTTCCGAGCGGCTCGGCTGCCGAGCACGGGGCAGTACACAGACACTCGAAAAATCCTTTATTTGGAATAAAAGACAAAAAAATACCCTCTTTCACCATTTTATTAAAATCCCCAAATACCCCTCCAGGTCCGACGTAATCCACAGAGGTCCCACGACTATTTCAGCTCTGCTACATGAAGCTGACAGGAGCGGCAGTAGAACACCGACGCTACTGGGAGCTCCACGCAGCAAATGAAGTGAATCGCGCTGTCAGCGGTGACGTCACTGAGGTAGTGCCGGGGCGTGTGCGGTGATGATGCATGCGGTAATGCCGGGGAATGTGCAGTGATGATGCGTGCGGTAGTGCCTGCGTGTGCGGTGATGATGTGTGCGGTAGTGCCTGCGGGTGCGGTGATCATGCGTGCGGTAGTGGCGGGGTGTGTGCGGTGATGATGCGTGCGAGAGTGCCGGTGTTTGTGCAGTGATGATGGGGTCTCTCTCTCAGCAGAAAAAAAAAACAAAAACAAAAAATAAAACAAAAAAAAAACGGATCCGTTTTTTACCGGATCCGTCGCATCCATTTTTACACAATCTGAGACGGATTCATTGCATCAGGCACAAACCGGATTGTGCCTGATTGGAAAAAACTGATGTGTGAACTTAGCCTTATGGAGGCAATGGTCCAGAGATCATCCAGCCATTGTGTAAGGAGCTGAAGTAGATGGAGCAGATCTGATGGATGACGTTACCTGCAGAGCCAGTATGCAGATGGGAAGCCGCAGTGAAAGACCTCTCCTCACAGGTCAGGGTTTTCAAGAGCAATTACTCTCACCTAATGTCGTCTCTCCGGCCAACGCTAGCTCCTGCAGTTTTCTGGTCTTACTAGGCAATGGTGAACAAAATGTCCATTACTTCTACAGTACATGTGTGATGCCCCTGGACTAGTCAGGTCGTCACAGGGTACTGCACGCTCTTTATCTCCCAGTGCAGGACTCAACCCCCCTATGGTTCTGGGTTCCCAACTTGCAGTACTGCCTCCATCAGCATCCACAAATCCCAATCACACCTTGCACCGCACCACACCTTGTCAGGCACACCAGTGGGCTGCTAAGCTGGAATAGGGCCGCCCACCTAGGGGTCAGGCAGGGAGGTGGGAGGTGACAATTCAGTCGGCTCCAGGGGAGCAAGGAGTTGGGTGGTAGCCCTTGAGCTGTGAGGAGCTCGGAGGAAGCTGGGAGTTGGAGCTCCCAGAGGAAAACGTAGATTGGGTTGCAGACAGTGGTCTGGACACGGAGGAGTCTGAGACCCGGTCGCGGGAGATTGGGACTGGGTGCTGGCTTAGTCAAGGAGGACAGTCGGCAGCTGCAGTCCAATAGCCAGTCTGGGGCTGAAAGCACGTCTGGGTACTGGACCCTAGGTCGGGGAGAAGCTTCAAGCAACCCGGCAATTAACCTGCGGAGGACAGGGCCTTTATGGACTGTTCCCACGAAGCTCAGAGATCAGGGGCACTAGCACAACGAGGGGGATAGAGCTTTGCAAGCAAAGCATCCCACTAAAATCCAAAGCGTGAGCTCCTGAGAGCAAGCTCATCTGCTACACATAGTAGGGAGCGGGGCCCGGACAGCTCCAAGCTTACGGGCCACCTGAACACTTTCAAATTCTGTGCACGGAGGCAGGTTACAGACCACCAGGCAGTACTGCAGGGGACAGAACCTGGGACGAGCTCCCCAAGAGTGCAGCGGCACCCAGAGACTTGGTTGGTACCTGATTAACCCCTGCTACCAGCGAGCTTGCGCTCCCCCTGCAATCCATCCCACCATTTGGGGTCCCGGGGCCTTTCGCTACCCGTGGAGGGTAACGTCATCTAGCTACCCCACTCAATCACCCCGGGTACTCCCAACGGCAACGGCAGTACTCCCTATTATCGCACACCACGGGTGGCATCACAAACTATACAACTCCCCTGTTAATAACACCCCCATCATGTTTCGGCGTGACCCCGAGCCCCCGGGGCCGGAGACCCTCGAGCCACGAGTAGTAACACCCGGATCCGAGTGGTTCGACCGCTGCTGGGGTGGGACTGGTCCGAAACACATGCATGCGTTCTCTCTGAGCCTCTGCTGATATTGCTGCACAGAGAGCTTAACCCGATCCACCTGCTCAGAGTCTGACGGTGATCTACACCAACACCTAGTCTGCACAGTCTGAAATTAGGGTGGCAAAGTCATTGAACATCCACGACTTATTCATCTTTATGAAAGTTAGGCAGCCTACACTTTAAGGGGACAGCTGGATGCGCTTATCTGTCAATACACCACCAGCAGCGCTGAAGTCACATTCTGAGAGAATGCTGGCTGCCAGGCAGGCCAAAACTTCCAAGGCGTGACTGGCAGGCTCAGGCCACTCTTCCATTTTTGAAGACCAAAATGCATAAGGGTCCAATCTCCTCCTTATGGCATTGATATTGTGCTCTAGATACTACTGCACCATCCTCTCCAGTCTTTTACTACGTGTCAGACTTCTACTCTGTTCTGCTGGTGCATGCGATGATCTAAAAAAAAGTGTGCCAAACCTCACAAATTGCTCCTGCCACTTGAACTGCTGCTAAATATTTCTGCATTGGGGGGCGTGGCCAGCAGGCAGCATGAGCGGTCGCATCTGAGAGCAGCTCCGCAGTCCAAAGCTGATATACGTTATTAATCCTGCCGAAATTGGTGCCTAAATACACCTCTGGATTACCTGTGGTGCGGTGAGCATTTGGATCGGTACCATGAGCAGAGGTCGCAGCGCAGCAGCGGCTGAGAAGCTGAAGACTCCCAGCAAGATGGCGCCGGCAAGCAGGCAGAGCGGGAATCCAGCGAGGCGGAGGAGGAGGAGAGCATGGAGGCCGGATCCAAGGAATCGCAGGAGCTAACCTTACAGCAGGTCACGTCGCAGTTACTTGCAGCGATCCAGGATTCAAAGGTGTCGCTGACGGGTAAAATTGAGGAGGTTAAGATCGATGTGGGTCTCCTCCGGCTGGACTTGCAAAACCTGAGAGAGCGGGTAAAGGAGACCGAGCAGCGGATCTCCACGCTGGAAGACGACGCAAGAGCGACGCCGGGCAGACTGGCCTCTCTGGAAAGTGCGGCAAACAACTGGGCGCAGAGGGCAGATGACCTGGAAAATCGCCTGCGTCGCAATAATTTGAGAATTCTGGGGATGCCGGAGAGGGCAGAAGGGAGTGACCCATGTAAGTTCATGGAAAAGTGGCTCTCCGAAACTTTCCCTGATGCGACGCTGTCAGCGGCATTCGCCATAGAAAGAGCTCACCGGGTACCGGCCAGGCCTCCTCCTCCAGGAGCGCAGCCTAGACCTCTCCTGGCCCGACTGTTGAGCAGCAGGGACAGAGATGCAATCCTTGGTGCGGCGCGGCGCAAGGGCCCGATCCAACATAACAACGCCACCATATTGATCTTCCCTGATTTCTCTGCGTCGCTCCAGAAAACGAGGGCTTCCTTCATTCAGGTGAAGAAACGTCTCAGAGAGCATCAAATTGCTTACTCCATGATCTTCCCAGCCCGCGTCTTAGAGTGGTTCATCAAGAGCGATCCCTGTTCTTTACTTCTCCTGCGGAAGCGGATGACTGGATCAACACATTGAAGAGGAAACGCTGATGCGTCACGGTCTGGAGCAAGGTCGGTGATGCGACTCCAATCCTTGGGACGCTGAGTTTGAAATCACTGTTGAGATCGCTTCAGGATCATCCTATGCAGGTACTCGGCGTCCCTCGATTCTGAAGGCGCGAAAGATTCTTGTTTGTTTCATCCCTCCTGGCATGTGAGTGGAGCGGGACCGCAATTGCGTTCGCGTCCTGATCCTGATCTTATGGTCCCTGTCGGTTGAGATGCTAGTGATCTCATCTGGAGACGCTGGTGCGCCTGTGGCCTTCCTGGAGGCATGAGAGTTTCCGGATGCGTCCATTATTGGTTTCCCAATGAACCGGCCTCCGGGTTTGGCCCTCGTCGAAGGCGGGTGGCCTGGGGCCGCGCCTGTGTGTGGAACGGCTTCTGTGTTCTCCGGGATCTTTGCTCAGCCCAGCCTGTGCTCCGGATTACTCGTCGCTGATGGGACCGGACCTCGGTGACACCAGATGGGACATGGGTCAGACCGCTGTTGCGACGCTCTGAACTCCTTCATGCGATCTTGTTGTATCCTATACCTTTTTGGATCCAAATTGGAACTCTACTTTGGGCTCGCAGTATTTGGCAACGCACTTCAGTTCATAATGTTGTATTTTGCTCTATTAGTGCTATATTAAGTTCTGAGGTTACCATATGTCATAATATTCTACAGTCTAAGATTTCCTGCCAATCCTTCTTCTATCTTCTTTACACTCCCACCTCTTCTCCCCCTCTAACCCCTATCAGCTTATTCCTCATCCCTCTTCACCCCGCCCCCTTACTTCTTCATTGTTCCTTTTCCTCTTCTTTCAGTCCCCCACTTTCTCTCTCTCTCATATCTCTATACTCTTTCTCTTGTCCCCGCTTCATCTTCTATTCTAATCTCTCCCCTTTCTCTTTCTCTCTTCTATCTTATTTCTCTTTCCCCCTTCTTACCATCTCTCCCCCCCCCTCCCCCTCTTTTTTTTTTTTTTTTTCTTCTTCTCTCTCTCTCCTTCTCTCTCCCCCCTCTTCTTCTCTCTCTCTAGTCTTCTCCCTCTCTCTCTCTCATTTCCTTCCCATCTATTCTTGATCCCCTCACTTATGCACGATTAAAGGCTAAGCTGCAGGATAATTCATTTATTGGACTGCAGGAGAAGCTCAAGTCCTTGTTTGAGGACACCCCCGTACCAAGTACACCATCTAGCCACGTTGGTTCACCCTAGTCGTTGCTAGGGTAAATCTTTCCTGGTCGCACTACTGGACCAGTTCTTGTCGATTGTGTGTGCGCAATCGACATTTTGTATTTAAGGGTACGTTTACCCAAGTTCTACTGTAGGTTAAGTTTTTGATATTTTTTCTAGCAATTCAGCAAGCGGCATCTCTCAATGGCTTTAAGCTTGATGACATGGAATGTTAGGGGACTGGGCACATCCAGGAAACGGGCGGCAGTATTTGCTCATATCAAAAGATCCAAAGCTCAGATTGTATGTTTACAAGAGACCCATTTATTGTTGGAAACCACTAGAGTGCTTCAGAAGCCTTGGGTTCAATGGTCAGCTCACTCTGTTCATTCATCATATTCTAGGGGAGTATCGGTACTGGTCCATAAAGCTCTGCGGTGGGACCCGGGTAAAATTTTAAAGGACACTGATGGGAGGTATGTGTTTATCCAGGCTCACATCGATGGGGTCATGATAGTGGTCCTGGCCATATACATTCCCCCTGCAACGGGAATTTCGATTCTATATGAGGTGGCTAAGTTCGCCTCACAATTCCCACAAGCCTTAGTGCTCTGCATGGGGGACTTCAATTTGATTAATAACACGGGACTGGATAGATTCAACACCCGACAGGTCCCGATCTCCCCCACGATACAAACTAGACTGAGTATATTCTTACAGGAAGTGGGATGGTACGATATGTGGTGGTTTTTTAACCCAGCACTGAGAGAATATACATGTTATACTCCAGGGAAAAACTCATTATCTCGAATTGATTATATCTGTGGAAATGAAAGAGTCTGTGCCCATATACAATCGGTATGTCATCTCCCCAGATCAGTATCAGATCACTCCCCGGTATTTGTAAGCATTAAATGGGAAGGATGTAAATCTCATAAATTGTCAAGGAAAATTAACCCTTGGTGGCTGACACTCTTTGGAGCCAATGACAGGATTCCTGATCAGCTTGGGGCATACACGGAAATGAACTCCGTTGAAGAGAATCACTCGGCTTATTGGGACGCGCTCAAGGCGTATCTGAGGGGATGCTGTCACTCCTCTATTTCCTATCTCAAGAAACAGGCGGCTAGAGAGGAGGAGGAATTGGCCAACCAAAATAGAGTGCTTGAACATAGATTCACTTCGGACCCCTCTGAGGAAAATAGATCTCATTGGCTTCAGGCTGGGAGGAAATATCTCTTGTATTTGCAAGACAAGGCTAAGAGACATGTATTCTTCACGAGCCAGAGGTTTTTTGAGCAAGGGAACCAATCCAGTAGCTTACTGGCGTTCCTGGTGCGTCAATCCAATAGCTCACCTGCTGTCCTTAAGATTAGAGACCCCTGTGGAGGAACAGTTACTTCCGTCAATGGTATATTGGAGGTATTTTTGGACTTCTATAGGAACCTGTATGAGTCCAGACTGACCGTGTCAAGGGAGGAGATTGCTGAGTATTTACGAGATTTGAAGTTTCCCAGGTTGTCTTTGGCACAGAGATCGGCCTTGGATGAGCCCATTAGTATGGAAGAGATGGTGGAGGCGATGAAGACTCTCAATAAGGGTAAGGCGTCTGGGCCAGACGGACTCCCGATTGAGATCTTTGACAAATATCAGGGGGTGCTGGCCCCAGCCCTCCTGGAAACGGTTGAAGCCTCGTTCAGCAAAGGACGGTTGCCTGACTCATTCTATGAGGCAACCATTGTCCTGCTATTGAAACCAGATAAGGACCCATTGGATTGTGGCTCGTACAGACCGATCTCTTTGTTGAACTCCGATTACAAAATTCTCACCAAAATTCTAGCAAATAGACTCAAAAAAGTGGTCTCCTCTATAGTACATGAGGATCAGTCAGGATTCATCCCGGGTAGGAGTACCTCGGATAATCTGAGGAGGGCGCAGGTGGTCTTACAGATGGGCACCAAGTTAGAGGAGGATTGGGCTCTGGTCTCCCTGGATGCGGCCAAAGCCTTTGACTCTATAGAATGGCCATACCTGCTGGAGGTGCTGCGGGCATTTGGTTTCGGCAACGAATTTATCAGATGGATTGAGATCATATATAAAGCTCCGTCTGCTAATATTCAGGTGGGCGGTGGCGTGTCGGAAACTTTCTCTTTGGGGAGGGGAACCAGACAGGGATGTCCCCTATCCCCTCTCTTGTTCGCTCTTGCCATGGAACCGCTGGCGGTGCGCATTCGGGCGGACCCAGTCTACCGGGGGGTGAGACATAGTAAGGGAGATGAACGTTTATCTTTATACGCAGACGATTTGTTACTGTTTGCATCTGATCCGGATTCCTCCATTCCCAGAGCCGTGCAATTGATTGATCGATTTGGGGAGTTCTCAGGTCTGTCAATAAACTGGTCAAAATCGTACCTCCTCTTTCTGTCTCGGAACAGAGAGGATCGGGTGCGCGACCACATATGCAGGGTTCCGGTGGTGGATCATTTCAAATATCTCGGAATTATACTGGCGGGAAGCCCTGCGGAGATGATAGCGAGAAATATAGCCCCCTTACTAGCGTACTTCGGGGAGAAATTTAATAGATGGAGCCAACTCCCACTGTCAGTGGCGGGAAGGATTAACCTCCTTAAAATGATAGTGCAACCAAAGTGTCTCTATATTACCCAGCATGTATTCGTGCAGATTCCTCGTTCTTTCTTCCGGTCCCTGGAATCTCTAATGATTACCTTTGTCTGGGGCTCGTCCAGATCAAGGGTCCAATTGGCCAAATTACAAAGACCCAAGGATATGGGGGGTATGGCCCTTCCTGATCTTTATGTTTACTATCTGGCCGGACAATTGAAATATTTGGGTCCGTGGACACTTCCCCGAGTTGGGGGTTCTCCGGAGGGGCTCCTGGCAGAGTTCACAGGTGTGGATCTCCTGTGGCCGTTACTGACGGATCACAGGAGGTCCCCTGAGGGTCGTGTCCTCCCGATACACAAATTGGGGGCCAGGATCTGGAAAGAGGCTAAAGCCGTATTTGGATTTTATGATGTACCAACTGAGACCCCCTTATGGGATAACTTGGACCTTCCACATTTTTGTGGGTTGCCGGGGTTTGGTGAATGGAGGAATCGAGGAATAGTCTCCCTGGGATCACTGGTCCGGGATGGTGAACTCCGCCCCTTTGCACAACTGCGGACAGAATTCGACTTGCCGGAATCTCATGGGTTTCAGTATCTCCAGATTAGGCACGCCTTTCGAGCTCAGTTCTCGGGTAGTGGGGTTAGATTCTCTTCCTTCCCAGTCATTGGAATTATTAGATCACAGGGCCCTGGTGGTCTTATTTCTAAACTATGCTCCTCCCTCATTCGGGCCAAGGCCATGAATAATCCTCTTTCTGTCCGTGAGAGGTGGAGTGCCAGGATCCCTGAAATTGATGATGTAGTGTGGGACGATATTGTCGAATCCCACACATTGGTCTCTCCCGCTATTAACAATAGACTGATCCAATTATATATAATACACCAAAGTTATATCACACCCCAGAGATTGAACAAAATGAAAAAGATGAATAATTCGGTGGGAATGGGCTGTCCGAGATGCGGGAGAGACGGTGCTGATTTCTGGCACATGATATGGGATTGCCGAGTCATTCTCTCCTATTGGAGTGAGATTGTAATGACTCTTTCCGCCATATTTCAAAAAGCGGTTGCTATGTGCCCAGTCCTGTGTCTATTTGGGGTGGTAGATGTACACTCCTGGTCCCAAGATGAGAATTTATTAATAAAGAAGGTCCTTTTTCTGGCCCGGAAGGGCATTATACTAAATTGGATGAGCAATCATCCCCCAACTAGAGCCTCTTGGATTGCATTGGTAAATGCAATAATCCCGTCAGAACAATTTGTTTACAAGACAAGAGGCTCTTCAACTAAATTTGACAAAATCTGGGGTAGATGGATGAGGTCGCCCCTGACTGGCGGATCTCCTGGTTCTCTTGCTGATAACCTACAATCGGTGTTATCGCAATAATAGCCAGTAGTGCCCCGGTAAGCAGAAAGGAGACACATGTGATTCGTGATACACTATATGAGGGATACCACGAGTTCCCCGATGCTTGGGTTGTACTCTCCTTGACGAAATAGGTTCTTTTACCTTAAGTTGGATGTGTCTCGCGAGCTAACACCTTTGCTATGTTTGATGCTCTTTGGATATGCTGAAAATAATGGACGCTGATTCGATGGTTGTTATTTTATTATCCTGATGACCAACCAGTTTACATGTACACTGTCTCACTGAACTATTTGCTGATTTATTCTTTTATGTAATGTTTTACTTAACTTTCAATAAAACGAGTTTAAAAAAAAAAAAAAATATTTCTGCATTGACGACGCAACGTTCCCGTGGTTGGAATTCTAGAATTCGATGCAAACTGTATGCCTCGCTGCTGTCTTGTGGAAAACTACTGTTAAGATTGAGTACAAGCTTGTTTCGATACTCCAGCAACCACCCGTTCCTTTATAGGGGGAAGTATCTTGCTAAATTTGCTCTTGTAAGATGGATCTAGCAGAGTGGCAAACCAGTAGTCAGCACTATTTCTAATCCTAACAATACAGACTTCATGTTGCAGCTGGAAGGAGCTCATGTGTCGCACTCTTCCATGAGGTCCATGTTGTGTTGATGACGGGGTAACACTCAAGCTTGCTTCATCCATCCCCTCCCACCAATAACAGACAACAGAGATAGGATCAATATCTTCTTCACTTTCTGAGTTTTCTGCACCCATCACCTCTTTTTTTTCCGCCTCAATTTGTTCCTCAGCTCCTACACCTTCACAACCAGTTTGTCTGTTACCATGAGCCTGCCTAGATTGATGGACTCCACCCTCCCGTGACACCCGCCTGAGCCACAACTGTCTCGACTTTACAGGGAATGGTATCCTTTCCTCATCCTCCTGCTTCCTCCTCTTTCTCTGGGACCACCACTTCCTACGACAGACTATTCTAAGTGTGCTCCAACTTGTAGATGACTTGAATAGTGATGCTGATGATGGCATCATCAGCACTAACCATCTTTGTAGCCATTTTGAAACTGTGCAGGAGGGTTGATAGGTCCTTCATCTGTGCCCACTCCGCAATTGTGATTTTCCCACATCAGAACTGCAGTGTTCCAAGCTGTGTTATGGGCTCACTATTGCTCCCATATCGCTGCTGGGTGCGAACGGCTGAAGTGAGCACACAACAACTGTATCTTCTGCAGTAGTGCATCCAGGCCAGGATAGTGGCCTAGAAATTGCTGTACAACCAGGTTGAGGACGTGAGTCATGCAAAGCATATGTGTGATGTCGCCCAAGTGATGGGACGCCACCAGGTTTGCAATTTTCGCACATGGCTTTTCCTGGCTCCAGATTCAGTGGACACAGCCATTGATCAAACTTGGCCCGGATACTGGTTCACAACTCTGCAGCTGTGTGACCTTGTTCTCCAATACATATTAATTTTAGCACTGCCTGATTCAGTTGAGCCATGGCTGAGCTGTATGCAGGTGAAGGGGATTCTCTCTGCATTGTTGGAATGCATGTTACATTAAAGGGGTTATCCGGCTTAATTTGCTTTTTTTATTATTTCCCTATTGGGCTACATTGGGGCAGGTAAGTAGATAGAGACCACTTACCTGCCCTGCTGTCAGCCCCTCTCCCCCGGCTCAGAGCGGTCATGTGACCGCTCCTGCCGCGATTTTGCTGCTTCCGGTCATTGCACGTCTACATGGGCAGGGCCATGTTGACATGCAAATGTGGAAACAGCATGTCGCCTCCCTGCTGGGCTGTACAGTGCGATGAGCCCCGCCCCCTTCCCTGCACCCTCCCACACATTCCCCCGCACCTCCTCCTGCACTGCTGTGGGGTGTCCGTGACCTGGCGGCGGGGCCTGGCGGCGGCTGCCATGGTGTCAGCTCCAGCACCGGCGCCCCTGCTCAGGATCACACATTCAAATATACCGGCATCACAGATCACCGATGCCGGTACATTTGAAAGTGCTGATGAGAAGCAGCGCAGCACTGCTTCTCATCACTGTCCCTCCCGCTGTCTGAGCTCTCTTCAGCACAGCGGTGACGTCAGAGCACAGACAGCGCGCGAACGTGCAGGAGCGGCGGGGACCGAGGACGGGTGAGTATGTACTCCCTATGGGGTGGTGTGTGTGTGTGTGTGTGTGTGTGTGTGTGTTGCACAGCCCGATGTGTGTGTGTTGCACAGCCCGATGTGTGTGTGTTGCACAGCCCGATGTGTGTGTGTATTGCACAGCACCGATGTGTGTGTGTATGTATGTTTGTGTATGCGGTGCACAGCCCGATGTGTGTGTATGCGGTGCAGAGCCTGATGTGGTGTGGGGTGCAGAGCCCGATGTGGGGCTGTTATTTGCAATGCTGTAGTGTAGTGTGCTGCCCTGTAATGTGCTGCCCTGTAGTGTCCTGTAATGTGCTGCCCTGTAGTGTCCTGCCCTGTAGTGCCCTGTAATGTGCTGCCCTGTAGTGCCCTGTAATGTGCTGCCCTGTAGTGTGCTGCCCTATAGTGCCCTGTAATGTGCTGCCCTGTAGTGTGCTGCCCTGTAATGTGCTGCCCTGTAGTGCCCTGTAGTGTGCTGTCCTGTAATGTGCTGCCCTGTAGTGTGCTGCCCTGTAGTGCCCTGTAATGTGCTGCCCTGTAGTGCCCTGTAGTGTGCTGCCCTGTAGTGCCCTGTAGTGTGCTGCCCTGTAGTGCCCTGTAATGTGCTGCCCTGTAGTGTGCTGCCCTGTAGTGCCCTGTAATGTGCTGCCCTGTAGTGTGCTGCCTTGTAGTGTCCTGTAATGTGCTGCCATGTAGTGTCCTGCCCTGTAATGTGCTGCCCTGTAGTGCCCTGTAGTGTGCTGTCCTGTAATGTGCTGCCCTGTAGTGCCCTGTAGTGTGCTGCCCTGTAGTGCCCTGTAATGTGCTGCCCTGTAGTGTCCTGTAATGTGCTGCCCTGTAGTGTCCTGTAATGTGCTGCCCTGTAGTGTGCTGCCCTGTAGTGATCTGCCGTGTAGTGTCCTGCCGTGTAGTGATGAGAGGTCAGTGCTGGGCCAGAATATACTGACAGGGAATGTGTGTGCAGGGGGCGGGCAGAGGGTGCGGCTGGACACTGGGGTGGGGCTGGACACTGAGGCCGGGCGGTGCCAGCTGTGACTGGGAGGTTTTGCACAGGAAGTTGTCATGTTTGCTGGAGCTGAATGTAAACAAGAAGCTGCACAGAATAAAAGGTATAATTCAAGAGGAACAAAAGTTAGAAAACAAAAAATAACAATGTAGGGGTGATTAATATGACAATACAGCGCAGATTAGCTTAAACTCAAACATTTTTGTTATGTCGGACAACCCCTTTAAGGGAGGGGTTGAGGGTGGAGGAAGTGGTAGATCCAGAGGTTTGTCTTGCAAGCCTTGGTGATTTCAAGACCTGGGAAGCAGCACCTTCCATGCCTGATCCCGAGCCACCAGAGTAACCCAGTGCCCAGTCAGCAAGATGTAACGCCCCTGGCCATGCTTGCTTGTCCAGGTATCAGTGGTGAAATGCACCCTGTGATACAGTTTTTTAAGAAAAGGTTAATGTCTGCGATATGATAGTGTGGTGCAGGCACAGCTTTATTGCAGAAGTAATGGTTACTGGGCAACTGGTACTGGGGGTCTGCAATGGCTATCAGCTTTTGGAAACTATCTATATCCACGAGGCGGAAAGGCAGTATTAGATATGGTGAAGTTCAAGTGTGCTGCCCCCGTGTCAGCAGCCGGGCTGCTCGGATCCGGATCCGTGGTGGCTCGAGGGGCGTCCGGACCCGGAGGTCGTGCGGCCACTCAAATGAAGGGGGCATTTACAGGGGTTTCTATATTTTAGAGTTCGGGACTCCACCCGTAGTGTGTGGTAGGATGGAGTACCATCGCTGCAGCTGTGAGTACCCGGAGGCGATGGAGTGGAGCAGCTAGGTGTTTAACCCCTCCACGGGTAGGGGGGATGCCCCGGGGCTCGGTGATGGTGTTTGGGGAGTGCCGTTAGTAGTGAAGGGGTATCTTTCGTACTCACTCAGTCCACAAAGCTGAAACCGACAACTTGATAAACCAAAGTTCTGGACACCGCTGCCACTGAGGGTAGCTAGTTTGGGTCCCGTCCCCACTGGTGTTGCCTGGTGATCTGTGACCTTCCTCTTGGCACTAAATTCACTTGTCAGTTGGTCCCTGTAGTGTCGAACTAGTCGGGTCCCGCTTCCCAGTGTGGCTAACTGAGGGAGCTTGCTCTCAGGGTTCACGCTTGGGATTTCCTGGACCATTTTAGTGGAAAGTCCTATCCCCCTCGTTTCGCTAGTACCCCGATTTTGGAGTGGGTGGAGAGCGGATCTTGAAGGCTCCGTTCTCGTCAGGTCAATTGTCAGGATGCCTGAAGCCCCTGACCTAGGGTCCACGTACCCCATCGTGCCCTGGTCCCAGCCCGGTGATGGTACAAGGCCACCGGCTGTCCTCCTCGACAGTTCCGTGCCCCTTGTCATGGTCCCCTGCGACCGGGGTCCAGCTCCTACTAGGCCCAGACCACTGTCTGCTACCTAGTTACTTACAAGGAGCCCAGTTCCTGACCTCTCTCTCTCTCACGTCCTCTTCTCCGACTGACTCCTGACACACCAGACCTCCCCTTAACCAACCTCCCAAGTGGGCGACCCTATTCCGCTCAGGCTGTCCACTGGTGTGTCTGGTTGGTGTGGTGCAGAGTGTTCCTAGGATTTTTGTTGGCTGATGTTGGCAACACCACTTAGTTGGGGACCCATAACCAAGGAAGAGGTGGATATTGCACAGAAGGGCAGATTGCACAATACCCTGTGACGACCTGATAGGCCAGGGTGTCACACAAGCTCTTAGCTTTGGCATGTGTAGGAAAAAATAGTCTTTTCCATGACCAGAACTGCAGAACCGAGGGCTGACTGATTTGCTGAGAGAGGGCAGAGTAGAGTGTAAAGGACAAACTGGTGGTGTGTGAGGGAGGTGCAGGCGGAGCTGTTATGGTGGAGTGCGAAACATGTGGTGTGCTCGGTCTGTGAGATTGGTCAAAATCCACAGACATGTCCAGTACCGTAACAACTGACGGGCTGTCACTCACTACAATTGTAGTTGGTAAACAAGTGGAAGTTCTGCAGGCGGAGAGATCAGTTTTGAGGGTGATGGAGGAGGAAGAAGCAGGAGATGTGATTTGAAGGAGCGTCGAGTGGTTGTCTATGCCCACTAAACCGTATCTTAGTGCAGTAAGATTTCCAGACTAACGCAAGGTTCGTCATGTGACAGTTCATGCATGTAGTAGACAAATTATTTGTATTTCTGCCTCTACTGAGTCTTTTTTTTTTTTTTTTACAAAGTTTGCAGAGAACATGAGTTGGGTCATCCATTCCAGTCGCAAAAAAAGGTCCAGACAAGGCAACCCTTGCCACTCATGCGAAATGTAGATCTGCCACCGCTGCTGGACACAGCCAGAGTTTTGGCTGAGGATGCAGGGGTTGTCCTGGTTGCATCACTTCAGGTCTGTGTGGGAAGCACCTCGTCTTCCTTCTCCTCCTCCATGTCCTCTGCTGAGCTACTTGGCTGCATGCCTCTGAGTTCACACCAAGTGGACTTTACAACTTCATTGTCATCCTCTCTGTTGTCCCAATCCTCACCCTGACAGTCACCCTTCTCCTCTTCCTGACCTCACACTACAGTATATGTGCGCCTCAGGTATCTGAGTCTCATCATCATCATCAACTCCACTTCCAAGGGTTAACATTGTTGACTAGGGCCTGCATCCTGCTCGTATCCAACTTCGTCTGGGCCCGGATCCAACTAAGAAAGATTTTGGGTATCGTGCAGATGTTTTCCTCCTCTACAGTTTGTGAATCTTTTGGAGCAGACCTCTGACGCCATGGGATAGAATGTATGAACTCTGCAGACTCGCCCATGTGTGGTTCCCCACAGTCAGTTGTGACTGTGATGTGTGATGTTGAGGTGCAGGAAGAGGAGATGCCACTTGATGCAGAGCTTGCTATCCACTCTAGCATATGCTGTTTCTGGCCTTCATTTACAAGTTTAAACAATCAAAAATCCCCAATCATGAGCCAGCTAGAACACTCATAAATAAGGGGATCGTGACCATGACAATAATATCCCGGTAAAATACTACATTTTATGAAATAATTAAAATACATATCACATTATAAAAAAAACAAATACTGGCAAGGAAATTCCCTAATATGAGCAGCAAAAAAATACAGGAAAATAAGGTGCATTGTGCATAGGCCAATCCTTAAATATTATCCAATAATAAATTAACAAATTATTATTCATCCAAAATGGATATTTTAATAATAGAATACTAGTGGAGTTCAGAATTATTCTTATTGCCTATCTCATGTATATTATGAGACATAATATATGTTTCATAATATACATATATATACCCCTGAGGAAGACTATCGCATGAAACGCGTGTCGGAGTATGCGGCAAGCAGGACCAGCAGACCATTCATTAAGGTATTGAAGTACTCCTATTCAGCTTCCTAATTGATAACATTCAGTTCATGATATACATGAGATGGGCAATAGGAATAATTCTGAACTCTACTTGTATTCTATTACTAAAATATCCATTTTGGTTGAATAATAACATTGTTAATTTATTATTTGATAATATTTAAGGATTTTCTATGCACAATGCACCTTATTTTCCTGTATTTTTTTGCTGCTCATATTAGGGAATTTTCTTGTCCAGTAATTTTTTTTTTAATGTGATATGTATTTTAATTATTTCATTAATAAAATTTAGTATTTTACCGGGATATTATTGTCATGGTCACTATCCCCTTATTTATGAGTGTTCTAGCTGGCTCATGATCGGGGATTTTTTTTTTTTTTTTAAACATCTTTTTATTGAGTTTTAACCGAATTTCTTTTACAATCTGCTCTTATACAAAGAGTATTTCATTGATGACATTATAATCAAAACAGTCCCGCCCACCCCTCCCCCCCGCTCTGCGTGCGACCAGAAGCAACTTAAAATGGTAACTTATGTAATTGGTATGTGTCCATTGAGCAGTTCAAGAAGGTACCAAGAGGTCTGTCCAAACTGAGATTTAAGTCTATCCTTAAGCACTGTAGCCAAGTTAGGTGTAAATAAAGACCATGTTTCAAAGAAACGCTTAGTCAACTTCTCCTTGTTCGACAGTGCATCCAGCCAGTCCATTTTGAATATGAACATTAGTTTTGTTTGGATAAACGCTAGAGAGGGTGCTTCAGGATTTACCAAGAGATGTAGGATACTTTTCCTAGTGGCCGAGGCCCAAATAGTTAACATTGCCCTGGTACCTCTCGGAAGACTTTGTTGAGCCTCCTCCAACATGTTAAAAATCGCCCACTGTGGTGTCAGAGCAAACTGAATATTGTATGTGTTTTGTAAGACTGAGTGAACGCTTCTCTATACTCCCTGTATCTGAACACAGTCCCATAAGTGGTGAAACAGGTCAGTGTCTCTTAAGCCACATTTAGAACAAGAGTATAAGGCATTTGTGTCCATTTTTGATTGAATTTTTGGAGTAATATATGCTCTATGTAGAATCATCAAGGCCATATCTGTGTAGCTACTGGACGACAGAAATTTACGTTGCACCAGCGTGGCTTGTAAAAATCCTTTACCTCGAACTCTGGCATGTCTACCTTCCATTTTGCTGGACCTGTTGTTTTCCCCTCCCATGTCCAAACTGTACGCAACATTGAATAAACCTGACTAGTCGAGGACGCCTGGCTTCTTGCCCTCCTAAGAAAGTTATCCACACTTCCTCCAAGATCTCCCTTTAGCTTGTCAACAAGATATTTTTGTGCCAAGCTACGTGCCTGAAGAAAAAGAAAAGGCTGACCTACAAAGGCTGGAAATCGGTGTGCCGCCTTCTCGTAAGAAAGCAATGACCAATCTGGCTCCATTAGATCTGCAACATAAGCACAACCCTGCATTGACAATGTTTCATAAATCCTCGGAGGGCGACCCTGGAGGAATCTCGGATTTCCAATAAAGGGTTGAAATGGGGAACTTTAAGTGTTAATTTTACCAAGTTTCCTCACCTTCCTCCACGTTTGTATAGTATGCCATAGTGTTGGATGATCCCTAACCTCACTCGGTATTTCCTCGTTCCCTAAATGCAGCAATGCTGTTAACGAGACTTGTGAACATAGCTGTTGTTCCAATTGTACATTGGCAAAGTGAGATACTCCTCGCACCCAGTCCACCACATATCTAAAATTTGCTGCTAGATTATATCTGCCCAGATCTGGAAGATTTATGCCCCCTGCCCCTTTTGGTAATTGAAGCTTGATTAAGCTGATCCTAGTATGCCCCTTGTGCCCCCAAATGAATTTTCCAAAGGATGAATTTAGTAGCTTAATATCTGATTTGCGTAGAAGCAACGGGAGAGTCTGAAATAAGAACATTATTTTGGGGAATGCTACCATTTTAATTAAGTGACATCGGCCCGAAAAGGATATTTTCAGATGTTTCCAAGATTGGAGTAGATGTATTCATGAATTTATAAGAGGCTTATAATTAATTTGATATAGTAACAAGGGGTTTGCTGGGAGCTGAATCCCCAAATATTTAATGGACCTGGTACACCACTGGAAGGGAAATAAGTTGTTATCAATTTTACCCGATTTGTACATTGCCAATGCCTCAGTTTTTTTGTAATTTACCCTGAAGCCTGAGGCCTTTCCAAAATTATTCAATGTGTTCATTATCTCTGGAATCACTTGAGAGGGATTGGCAATAAACAATAAAATATCATCGGCAAAAGCCAAAAGTTTAATTGTTGTCCCACCGACTCTCATGCCCTGAAATATTGCTAAATTATGTAGGGTCCTCAACATTGGGTCCAGAGCCAAATTAAACAATAAAGGTGACAAGGGACACCCCTGCCTCGTTCCCCTCTGTACCTCAAATGGCTCAGAGAATGTATTATTTCTAGATAGTCTGGATTTGGGTTCTGTGTATATCATCTTGACTGCTTCGCAAAACCAGGATCCCACCTGGCGACATGCCAAAAGATTATGTAAATAGGCCCAAGAGACCCTGTCAAAGGCCTTGTCCGCATCAAGGCTAACTACTATATGTTTGGTACATCTATGCTTCCTGCTATAAGAGATAGCACCAATAGCCGTCCTGATCTTATAGGTGATGGATTTCCCGTGCACGAATCCCGTTTGGAAGGGCAGAATAAGATCTGGAATCACTTGTTGTAATCTACCAGCTAGTATTTTAGTAAAGATTTTAAAATCAGAGTTGAGTAATGAGATGGGTCTGTATCCCTCCACCTGTAGTGGGTCTTTTCCTGGCTTAGGTAATACTATAATGTTTGCCTCATTGAACCTGTCGGGAATTATTCTATCTGTGACTATCTTATTATACACTGCACATAGATGAGGACCGATAGAGGCACCCAAGATCTTATAATATTCGTTACTAAATCCGTCGGGCCCTGGGCTTTTGGCTAGTTTAAGCGTGCCAATAGTTTTTACTATTTCTGAAATATTTATAGGGGCATTTAGTACTACTCTTTGTTCCTCTGTCAAGATGGGCGCTACGGTACCATGGATAAAATCAGCTTCCCCGTCAACCTCCCTCGGTTCCACCTCATACAGCGAGCCAAAGAATGCCCTGAACTCCTCCACTATTTCCTCATCTTTTGTTACCATGGTACCATCTTTCTTTTTAATTTTGTGGATTCTAGTGGTGGTTCTAAAGGGTTTGGTTAAAGAAGCTAGTAATTTCCCAGGTTTGTTGCCCCATTTAAAGTATTTATGTTTCTGGTAGTCCAGGTTACTAAGTGCCATCTCATGGGCCAAGGTGTCCGCCGCCTCCTTGGCCTCTAAGAAATGTTGTTTTGTCGCATCCGTGTTGTTATTTTTAAAATCTTTATATGCCTGCGTGAGAAGTTTTTGTGCTGATATAGTTTGTTCCAGGAGCTTTTTTCTCTTATGGCTGACATATGATATTATCTGACCTCTTACTACTGCCTTGGAGGCAGCCCAATACAAACCAGCGTCCCCACTATGCTCGTGATTATCCTTCTCATAAAAGGTCCAGTAGTTTTGTAAAGAAGCTTTGAAATCCTCAGATTGATATAAATATGAAGGAAACCTCCACCTTCTTTCCCGTAGTATTGTGGTAGATAATAACAAATTAAAAGTAACCGGTGCATGATCCGAAATACAGATGTCTAGGATGTAGGAGGAAAGTAAATGTGGCATCAGTGCTGGGCTTAGTAGCCAATAGTCAATCCGTGTATGTAAGTCATGGACATGTGAATAAAATGTATAATCTTTATCTATTGGGTGCTGCATGCGCCATGTGTCTATTAGTCCCAATTGATTGACGAGATATTGCAAACCACTATGGAGCGCCAATAGAGGAGATGGCTGGGGACTTGACCTGTCTAAAATTCCATCATGAGCCTCATTGAAATCTCCGCCTACAATTAAATTAGTCATATCCCAACCTGTGATACTTTCGATCAATCTGGCTCTGAACTGTGGATCAGGAATATTTGGTGCATATATGTTTGCTAAGTTGTAGATAGTGCCCTCTATCTTCACTTTCACCAATAATAATCTCCCCATAGGGTCCTCTGAAACCTCCAGAACTTCATGGCTAATATGCTTATTGATCAATATAGCTACCCCTCTTTGTTTTCTCGTAAATGACGCTTCTGCGCATACGGCATATTTTCTGCTGTGAAGAAATGGGTGATTGCCCTTCATCCAGTGTGTTTCCTGTAAGAAGACAATATGGCAATTTAAACGATGTAGATAATTTAAAACTTTTTTCCTCTTAATAGGAGAGTTTAACCCGTTAACATTCCAGGAGCACCAATACAGCGATTTAATCGTGGACACATTTGTGCTCTCTGTGTTAGTCATTTATCCTATTCCAGAAGGAGGAATTAATTGTAAAATTATAAACAACCTATTTGGGTTCCCTCGTCCATCCCAGCGAGTAAACGCGACAACCCATATGAGAGCTAAACTAAAGGTACGCACGCAGAGCCCCCTAACCCCTTCCCATCTAAACAAAAACCTTAATCTAATGGCAATGTCACCTGCCTCTCTGGCAGTCCTGACACTGAAAAAAAAAAGGAAAAACAGAATGAACATCAGAACTGTAGCACAGTGACGTCTCCGATTTAAGTGTCTGTGTTGACTGCTGGCGAAGCTCCATTTTCCTGAAGAAGGTAATTTAAAGCCAACTTAGGATCTTCAAAAGTCCAATTCTTTCCCCCTGTAGTGAAGCGTAGAACAGTAGGATACAGTAGACTGAAGCGAATATTTTTTTCCGCCAATAGTTTGCATACTGGATTGAAGGCTTTGCGTCTTGTTGTCAAGGCTGCTGAGTAATCTTGGAACAAAAGCAGTTTAGAGTTATTGTAGGTAAGTGAGCGATTTTTTTCTAAATGCTGTCAACAATCTGATCTTGTCTTGGAAGTCCAGGACCTTAAAAATTACTTGTCTGGGTCTGACCTCTCCATCATTTCGAGGTGGGCCCACTCTGTGGGCCCTTTCAATAGCAATTGGCCCCGACTTTAGATCCAATTTCAAAGCTCCTGGTAGCCATTCTGAAGTGAGTTTCAGTAGATCAGCTTGCCGAACCGATTCAGGGACGCCCACCAACCTTAAATTATTGCGTCTGGACCTGTTCTCAAGATCATCTACCTTGTCCAGCAATACAGCAATGTCCTTATTCCTGCTCTCCAGCATCTCTGAAATTTCCCTTACAGAGTCCTCCATGTCAGCGACCCTCTGCTCCACATCTGTTAGCCTTGAACCCTGGGCATTAACTTGGGTGACTATAACGTCTAATGAAGACTGGAAGGCTGCCAGCCGCCCATCAATCACCGGCATCAAGAGATCCGTGATGGCCTTAGCAGTGGCCTGGGGTGGGTCGGTAGTTGCCTCAGGGGAAGCCCCTGGTGATGGGGGTGCATTTTGGTTTCGTCTTTGCGGTCTAATTCCTTTACTTGGTTGTGTGGCATTGCTCTTACCCACAAATTTATCCATAGTAAGAACTGTAAATATGGAGCTTCTTTAGAGACTGTGGTGACGTCACAATAACATAAGCTTAATTATATCTGTGTGGTAAACTTGGCTGTTTTACAATTATTTCCACGCTGTGTATGGCCTCTGCCACACTCACGTGAATTTCACGCACGTGCCGAGAGACACGTATTTCCCCTGCGTGTTGCGTGCAGGTAAGTACGTGTCTCTGGTACGTGCGTGACACGTGTGTTCTACGTGTGCTATCCGCGATAGCACACGTAGAACCGGTAATTATTATACTCACCTGGTCCTTCCTGATGTCCGCGCTGCTGTCCGTGGTGCTGATCCTCGGTCTCCAGCCCTCCCGTCTCCCCGCTGCTGCTGCTGCCAGGCAGTGAAGTGAATATTCAATGAGATTAATGAGCGGCGGTCGGCAGCAAGAGGCAGCAGCGGCAGAGACAGGAGGGCTGGAGAAGGTGAGTTAATGTTTTTTATTTTTTTCCCTGACATGTGTGTTTACTCCGGCGCGTGTCACACGGGACCGCATCCACACTACACCCGTGTGGTACGGGTGCGGGCCGTGTAACACCCGTGCTGCCGGAGAAAACACTGACATGTCAGCGCTTTGAAAATCGCACACACGTACAAACGCACACGGACACACATTCCGTGTGGTTTTACGTGTGTGTGCCTGCTACCATAGGGTAGCATTGCTGTACATGTCTCCGTGCCGCCGGTACGTGTAAAAAATGACAAACACGTGCCGGAGGCACGGATGTGTGGCGCAGGCCTATGAGAGTGTATAGATGTTACTTGAAAAAGACCAGTCAGAAGGGCAAGAGGCAGGCCAGATGACTGATCCCACTTCTTTTTGTTTTTCACCCTCTTCTATACTGTCAGTGCTGGTGAAGTGGTGAAGTAGGGGTTAATCAAGTTGAGCTGTGATGCACTTCAGGCTTATCTGCCTCTGTTTACTGTAGCAGATTACAGGCCTTGTGCAGCAGCCATTTAAGATGAGACCTGCAGGGATGTATCTGCCCCCTTCACAGCCCCCTGTTTATCTCCTGACCTGCTCTCACAGCCGAATGTCTCCAGAGGCTCTCAGCTCCCTCCTCACTCACAGTATCTCAGGCGGTGGGCCTGTCCACGGAGCTCTGTGTGACAGGTAAACACAGCGTGCAGTCCTGTTTGCTGAGCTTGCTGCTGCTCGGTGTTTCACTATTTCTTCTGTGGCAGGGAGGGCAGTGTGTGAGAGTTCACTGAAAACTATGGCTGCCGCTGGAAGCACTTCAGTCCCCTTCCCTGTCTCCTTCTGGATGTTAGTGCCCGATATTTAACCCCTCTCTTACCAGGTCCCCTGTGCTTTCCGTTTGCCGTGGCACAGCTGCAGGGGGAGCAGGGAGGATGGGCAGCGTTCCTCTGTGCAGCACAGCCCACAGCCTGCAGCCTGGTGCTTTGTGTCAGAGCACTCCTTTCTTTGTGGTGCAGCATACACCTCTCACCTCCGGAGTATCAGGAGAGCCGGGCCTGATGTGCGCCCCTTGTCCTGGCCTTATCCCTGCAGCCTTGAGATATTAGGATGGGCCTGGATAACGTTTTTGGCCTAGGCTGCTGCAGGAGCTCATGATAAAAGCAGCTACCTCGTAGCTCCGCCTCCCGGAAGTCTATCGATCGGGGATTTTTGATTGTTTAAATCACTGTGGTGACTTGTTGCGAAAATTTTGATTATTCATTTACAAGTTGAAGCAATGTGAGGCTGCAAAAGAAATGGAGTGGAGTAGCCCATTCAGTAACGTTCTAAGATCTCTTGGGATAGGATGAGCCGGTGTTTTTTCAGCAGAGCTCTGATTAATATTAGAACATCCTCAAGTACACATCGAACACCCCACCTAATCCCCTTTCCACCACAGCTTCATGATTTACCACTCATGTTTGACCCTTCCCCTTTGAAACAGATGTTTCGCAACTGTAGACCCACACCTGTCAGACACCTGACACAAAAGTAAAATTCTGTATTTCTTGGCTGAGATGGCAACATTGGAATGGGCCACAGAAGTTCCAATACCTATTCAGATGGTTCACTGGCAAATTTTTAGCAGCCACTAAAAAGTAGCAATCCCTATTTATATCATGAAATGCCCATTTGTGGCACATACCTTTCCCTACACTGCACATCCCTATTCTTCATCATTGTTGCTCTCCTATCTAGCTAAGCTGTCTAGCAGCAGCGGCGGCAGCACCTTCCCTAAGCTTGAATATACAGAAAATAGTGCAGATGCTTCATGTCCTCATTTTATATGCAGAGGGACATGTGATTTAGGCAGCCAAAGACAACAGCCATTGTGTCGGAATGTTGTGGATGTTTTCTGCGCCATGATTGGCTGCAGGAACATCCATAAATAAAGTTAAGAAAAAAAAGGGCACCGCCCCTCTGGCCTCTCCCCACTCTCTCCCGTCATTAAACACCCCCCCCCATTCTCCATACAGCACCACAATACTATCCAAAAGAATCATATGTTAGTAGAAAAGCATTTTGGAAAACAAACATAGCGGATCATTACTGGGTTTTCACAAAAATGCTTGGGTACATTACCTTGAACCAGATAGGGAAATGCAAAAGTACCGAATTTGAATTTGGCGAATGCGAACCGAACAAGGTCATTCATCTCTAATCATGACCATCAACTCGCTCGGGCCACGCGGGGTTTATCTACAATTTCCTAGATGATCTTTCCATTTCTTGGGGTAGAACCACAAAAAATTTAGTATCGAGGTATGATATAGCAAAGGACCACAGAAATACCTCTAAAATTAAATATTTTATTTAACAAAATCTAAAATAGGACTTACAATGTCTCTCTTCAACGAACATGAAGGACAAAACAGTGCCAGTGAATATTGGAAAAAGATAGTTTCAGCGTGAGGAAAAATAGCGATAGGAAGGTAATCACAGATACGTCAGATCACTAATCTCATAGCCTTTATTGGCCCTTCCTATCGACGGAGGGTGTCGTAATTTGAAGGACACTCCCCGTTCCGGGTGGCTGTCCCTCCCTGTCCCTATCTCTAACCAAGGGGTGTCCACCGCCAAACCCAGGTGATAAAGTGAAGTAAATACAAACATAAAACACAATAGCGTTATGGATTTTGGTTTCTAACTAGACTAAATGCTTTAGTCAGAACTAGATGATAGTTGTTAGGTGGAGCTGTAGGAGACCCGCTAAAGTAGCTGTCACCCCACGCTCTCCCGACGCGTTTCTCCCCCACCTAACACAATGCTGGGGGATCATCAGGGGTAAATAAAACACACATGACAATAATAGTTGTCAATGGGGTAGGTACTAAGTCCACAGCAATAGCCTCTCAATACACCGTACAGTCTAGGTTTTGATCTCGCTGTATGCTAACAAGTCTTCCCATTCAGAAACTTGTCTCTTGTTGTCCCAAATTGTAAATCTATTTGAGAGCAGATGCTTCCATTAATAGATGGATAGACCTTTATTTTCATAGGCTTATAGCCGCTCCAGGGATAAACTCAACCTGCAAGGACGCAAGGGTCCCGAGCGCCAAAGCACATCTATATCGCAGGGAGTCAGATGCTGTGTCCTGTCTTGTGCCCAGAAAGTGTCTCACTTTCACTGGTAAATAGTACACCTGGCCATTATATGGAACGCTTTTGAAGGAGCTTTTTTCCACAGGACTGTACACTTCTGAGATTGTGCATACTAATAACCTAAGTGAGAAAGAAACTGGACCTATATATTATATATAGGTGCTCCTGTTGCCCTTATCTGACCTATATATGGAAAGTAGTACACCCATAAGCCTATGAAAATAAAGATCTATCCATCTATTAATGAAAGCATCTGCTCTCAAATAGATTTACAATTTGGGACAAGAGACAAGTTTCTGAATGGGAAGACTTGTTAGCATACAGCTAGATCAAAACCTAGACTGTACGGTGTATTGAGAGGCTATTGTTGTGGACTTAGTACCTACCCCATTGACAACTATTATTGTCCTGTGTGTTTTATTTACCCCTGATGATCCCCCAGAATTGCGTTAGGTGGGGGAGAAACGCGTCGGGAGAGTGTGGGGTGACAGCTACTTTAGCGGGTCTCCTACAGCTCCACCTAACAACTATCATCTAGTTCTGACTAAAGCATTTTGTCTAGTCAGAAACCAAAATCCATAACGCTATTGTGTTTTATGTTTGTATTTACTTCACTTTATCACCTGGGTTTGGTGGTGGACACCCCTTGGTTAGAGATAGGGACAGGGAGGGACAGCCACCCGGAACGGGGAGTGTCCTTCAAATTATGGCACCCTCCGTCGATAGGAAGGGCCAATAAAGGCTATGAGATTAGTGATCTGACGTATCTGTGACTACCTTCCTATCGCTATTTTTCCTCATGCTGAAACTATCTTTTTCCAATATTCACTGGCACTGTTTTGTCCTTCATGTTCGTTGAAGAGAGACATTGTAAGTCCTATTTTAGATTTTGTTAAATAAAATGTTTAAATTACAGGTATTATTTCTGTGGTCCTTTTGATCTTTCCATTTCTTCCAATAACTTCCTTCCTAAGATTTCTGGGCACCTGTTTGAAATCTTCCACGAACTCCAACAACCTTCAATCTCTCTTAACTACTTCCACACTCTCACTATAAATTCAAAACTCACCCTTATCATCTTTGAATTGGATATCTGCGATACCCAGAATATTCCATGCTTGCTGAAGGTTATTTCTCAGTGTTAGTCTTGCAAGCTTTATTAACATTTTCCTAACCACAACTACTTCCTGAATTGCTGCGGTCAGCTGCTTTGTATGCTTTATTTGGCAGCTTTTTCATTCCTCAACATGATCATCTGATTTTGTACGAACCCATCGTGGGTGCATGTCACTTAGGACAGCCACCTGCTTCTGCGGCTTCACTTGTAGACAATGCCACCAATTGATTAGCCCCGGGGCAAAACACACTTTATACGCTCCTTCGGCTGTCTTAAATTTTTCATGCACCATCTCACTGGAACAAACTTCTTCAAGTCTTCAGGCACATCCACCATGCACTTAAAGTTCGGATGGATTCCTTTACCTTCAGTGTCATCAGACCGTTCCTTTGGTTTTTAAACCCATCTTCCTCATCTTTTCTTACCAAAGGCTCTAATTTTTGAGTTGCACTTTCCTCAAGTTTAGCCACAGCTTCAGAGCATTTGGGTTTTTCATCAACTTTGACCTTTGATTTCTCACACTTCTGAGTTGAATCCAGTGTGAGAGTTTGCTAAGTAGCACCATAAAACCATTTGCCCAACCCTTCGGCCTATAGAGATCACTATGGAGAAAACCACAAGAAATTACTCCGAGTATTTTTAAAAAAATCACAATGTTAATTGGCCATCAGCTGTCTCTTGGGTCTCTAGCGCATTACCTTCAATTTCCTCTTTGTTCTCTGCAGCATCATCTTCAATTTTCTCTCAAACTTTAGAGGTTATCTCTTACTCTAACTCCTCAGCCTCAGGTTCTTTGGAGTCTTCATCATTTTCCTTTTCAGATTTCTCTTCTTTTTATGCTAAAGTGTCACACTCCTCAGGGCAGTACTCTTTTCCTTCCAGAGTTTTGGCACCATTTTCACTGTTAGCCACCCCAGATGGTCGGCTATTTTTCATCTTCGTGGACTTTTGCTACACCAACGCTCTCTAGGATTTCATCTTCTACAGTGCTTCTACATTCTTGTGGATTTCATCTTCTAGAGCACTCACGCAGATTTCTTCTATAGTACTCTCCTGGATTTCATCTCCTACAGTGGTCTTGTCGACAGATCATGAGCTTTATGCTTAGAAATCACAAACACTGCTTCCTCGGTCTGCTCCTTTTCCATGATTTATCCTGCTGATTTCATTCATTACAATGCGTTTTTTTCCAGTACCAGTTTCTCTTCCAGCGCATTGTTGGCTGCCTCTAAACCAGTGTTTGGCAACCTGCTTTCCTCAGCAAGGTTCTCAACCTTCTCTTCACACTCATACAAAACTTGGCGCCTGTTGTGTCTCCAGCGTTGGGAGGAGGATTTTCCCTTCTAACTTGGCTCTTCTTCAATGCTTCTCTTTTCACTTTAATAGAGACACAGTTTACACTGGAGTCATAGTCACTACCCCTGGCATCCTGCACAACTGCATCCCCACTTAACCAGGTGTCTGTCGCTTTTTCTGGAGCTAACCCATTTCTAATGGTCACAGTACTGTTTATTCCTGTTACAGTAAGGTAACATTTCAATGACCACTCTGGACACTGGATATTCTTTAACATCCCCATGACTAGAGCTGAGCAAACTTTCTAAGGTTCGGTTTGAGTTTGCCAAACTTACCAGAGTTTGTCGAACTGTTCCACAAACATATCCAAACACCCTTGAAGACAATGGAAGGGAATAACGTATGTGTTAGTGTGACGCCCTGACAAAATCAGGGTGTCACAGATGACTGCACCCTTCTTCCAGGTGCAGGATTCCCTGTTGTGAATGTCAGTTATGCTTTGGCTGCTGGGAGGCTCCCTCTTGTGGCCAGGAATGGTTTGGACATAGACCAGGTGTGTTGAGCAATGGGCGTTTCCATTGCTAACTCTCTACTTATTTAAATCCTGGTCTAATAGCAGGCTATGCCGGATGTCAGTTGTTCTTTGTTCACCAGCCTGCTTCATTCTGCTCCACACCACATCTACCCTAGATAAGTGCTTTGCTCTTTATTTATTGTTTGGTTCTTTTACTCTTATCTGAGTTTGTCATTTGCTGTGGTTGTTTTCAGTTTATTTGCATGCAGGGATTTTCCCTCTGTTGCTTAGCTGGGAAACTCCCTGCAGTTTTGTTTTGAGTATTGCTCCTTTAAGTCCATGTGTTTGTGG